>NW_022111310.1:24470813-24479055 GCF_000313985.2 Echinops telfairi
GGAAAGGCAGCTAACCTCATGCATGGAGGAACTACAAGGTGGTTGGAGCACAATGAGCTCATGAGGGATGCGGGAGAGGAGCTTATAGAGTGCTGGGTGGGGAGCCAAAACAAGGAGCCTGCATTTGACGTTGAAGGCAGTGGGAAGTCAGGGAAGTCTCTGGGGCAGTAGGCTCTCATGGTCAGAATTGGGTTTTAGAAAGTGGACTCTGGCTCCGATCCGGAGAATGGTGGTAGAGGAACTTGGAAGACAGTGGAGGCAGAATCATTCACTCTCTGTCCCCATGTTTCCTGGGCCTTGGGATGCTCTGTGGGGGCAAAGCCAGGAAGGCAAACCTATCAGCTTGTCCTCACAGTAGGGCCCTGTCACTCTGTCCAGCTTGAAATAGCAGCGGCGATGCTGGAGGGAGGTGAGGACAAAGGTACTTGGATTTCACAGGTCGAAGTCCTGTCAGCATGATTTCTCCCAGGGCATCACCTACAGCCATGCTGAATGGGCCCTTCCAGACAACACAGGCTCTGGATTTGCCAAGCAATGGTGCTGGAATCTTCCACACACTCCTGTGCATCGGGGAAGACTTGCAGCAAAACTCTCAAAGGAAGGGGGGACGGAACTGCTCTTTTGTGAACAACTTCTGCTCACAAGCAAGTGTCATAGACCGGCAACTTTCAACGCCTCCACAAACCTGGCTGGTGGAAAAGATGAATCCCCTTTCTTAGTGACCACACAGATTCGGAGAGCCTCACTGGCCTGCCCAGCGTCTCACAGGGACAGAGCTACAAAGCTCAGCTTGCAACCCAGGCTGGTTTAAAGTTCTGAGGCCAAGTGCATGGCTCCTGACACTCAGGGTGCAGGTGTCAAAACGCCCTCACCTGCGTGAACAAACGAGATAAGTAACATGGTCCAGGAGCTGAGCCTTTCTAGACAGAAGCATGGTATAGACTAAGAGACAATGCCCGTCTGCCCAGAACACTCAACTTGGACAAGCTTATGGAACTTGATGAGTCTTAGACAAAGCCAGTAAGTGCAGCTACCCTATGACAGAGGCTCGTGCCCAGATTTCCAATTTAATGATCAGCAAGCAATGGCTCTAAGAGGCGGCAACCCTGAAAAACATGAGAATTACACCTGAAACCCAGAGCTTTCATCTCCAAGTCGACACCTGCTTGCTTCTAAGTTGTACTTTCCAGTGAATTCCAACATCGACTGTAGAGGAAGCTGCCCTCTGCGTTTGCGCCCGGTGGCAATGTGGCTCTCTCTAGCGACACCCCCAAAGAAGGAAGTAGGCTTTTCCCACATTTGCTCAGGGTCTCGCACCTCATCTGATATGTGACCCCACAACATGCAGCTGATGGAAGAGACGGGCAGGATCGTCCTTAACAAACCGTTTCATTATTTACAGATAATCACACAGAGAAAGAGAGAGAGAACTATCTGGAGAATATCAAACGTGGTCCTTCGGGTTGAAGCAGGTAAATAGCAACTAACAAAGAGCCAGCAGGACATTCAACACCTGACTGTGCGTGCCGTGGCACCTCTACCCTGTGCTGCCCACCTGGCCCACAGGTACAAGGCACAGGCCTACATTCTCTGGAAACTCCGTGTAGCCACGTCCCTCAGCTGACAGAGATGCCAGCCTTGCCTCTGCGATCTCTTTGCGTTGTGTCCACTCCTCAACTTTCCCACCACCAAGGAACTCCTGCTTCATCGGGAGTCCAAAAATCCCCAACAATGTCTAATCACATCTAATTCCTTCTCAGAGTATGGTATTGGATCAGGACAGCAGAAGGAAAAACACATCAGATTTTTAGAAGAAACAGCTAATAAAAAAAATTAATTCAAGTCATTTGCACTATGAGAATTAAGTTCTCGCTTGAATTTCTCCAGGAATGCATTCTTCCTCCTAGCCAACTTTCAGCAAACTTATCCCAGAGTATCTTTTGTTTGAGACTGCCGGAAAGTGGGGGAGAAACCCTGGACTGGGATGTAGAGTTGAAGAAAGAGAACGAGAGAGACAGAGAAAAGGAGTGAAACGTATCCAAGGAGCCTCGAAGCCATGGGATCCTGAGACTAAATTGGGGTGCTCTCCATTCCTGTCACTCTCAGGAAAAAGAGTGGGTGTGTACCTATGTGCACACACATGTTCACATGTTTATGTGAACACTGGATCCCTGAGGGAACAGAGCCAATGACTCAATACGAATGGGGCAGGATTTGTGGTTCGCAGCCCTGCCAATCAATGCCCCAGGCATGAGCTGCAATCCCAAGGGATAAAGCAACACACAGGTTGTGTTCAGCGTCCTGACTGCTCTACCTCCTAACAGGGCGAGCTGGCCTTGACTTATTCCTACTCTTCCACTGCAAAGGGGAAGGCGGTCTCATATGGCATTTATAGATCATTTTATAGTCAAGAATCACTGGTTTTGACCCTTGTCCCTGGTTATCAAAGTACAAAGCGTGTGGTTTTCATAGCCTGAGATTATCAGAGATGCTTTTTGAATCATCTCAATGAGTCTGGCTTTGGTCGAGGTCAGCAGAGGGCACAGCTCCTGGGTGCAACTCAGTCCCTAGCAGGGAAAGTCTATATGGTCACAGAAAGAGGAGGAGAGACAGCCAGAATGAGATGGATTCTCACCTGGCATAACCCGAGTCATAGACACACATAGAGGGGCCGGAGTCACAAGACTGTGTTAGGAGAGAGGGGGAATAAAGCAGAAGACCACACCACATCTTTCTCCCGTGGGCTAGCTGGTAGCTTTGAACTACGGACCTCTCAATTAGCACCAGAGTGCTAAACCCCTGTGCCCCCAGGGCTCCCCATGTTCTAGTTGGCTAGCCTAAAACTGAGTCCAAATCCTGCAGTTGCCCACTGCGCACACCTCTTGGCCTTAGTTTCCTTACCTGTGACTAAAGCGATGCCAACTGAGAGGGTTGAGTGAAACTATGAATTTTTTAGAATCTCTTTAAAACCTATTTTGTTCCACAAATGATCTGAGACACCTATGAGATAATATAGATAGGAGTAGTTAACCTACTACTTGCCATGCAAGAGACTCTCAATCCAGGTTAGTCTTCCTCCTGAGGGAAATGGTAGGACTTCCGTCTAATTCCATGTGGCAGGAAAGCCCGGGTTGTTGTGATTTAAAGAAATACAGATGTTTTTTAGAGAAGAGTAGTCTTAATAACTAGATCAGCTCCTCTTCCAAATTTGAAAATTAAAAAAAAAGATAAGTTTGAAAGTTCCATAGCGATGTGAAAATGTTCTAGGGCACATGCCTCGGAGATATTGCTGGTTGGGTTCCAGACTGGCGTGGTCAACAATAGAATGAATCAGAGCTTTTGTTCCTTTGTTCTCTAGTGTATATAAAAGCTATGTTCACAATAAACTGTAGTCCACTGCGTGTACAAAAGCATTATGAACAAGGTTGAGACAGTGTGAGCATTACCGGAATGCGACACGCGGCCCGGAACTGAGCACAGGCTGTTAGAAAAATGGTGCCCAGAAACTTGCTTGACACAGTGGTTGCCACAACCTTCGATGTGTAAAAACGTAATACATGCAAAGGGCTGTGGAATGAGTCCAATACAGCAAAAGGTGCTGCTGTCGGTGTTAGGGGTCCTCCCGTGAGTTCTGACAGAATGAAGCGCTGCCCCGTCCTGCACTGCACTCACCACTTGCCCTATGTTGGAGCCCATTGGTGCAGCCATGGGTCAAGCCATCTGTTTGCGGATCCTCTGCCTTATACAGCCTGCCGTACTCCAGGAGACTGGTCTCATCGAAGCATATGAGACAAAGCCAGCCTCATTTCTATGAAGCATCCTGACTTTACTTCTTCCTACCTAGATGTGTTTGTTCTTTTAGCAATGTATTCTTACTCCACTCAATAGTCTTCACCAGCACCACACTTCAAATGCATCAATTGGTCCTCAGTTTGACTTATTCATTGTCCTGCTTTTGCATGAACATGGGGCAATTGAAACTATCCTGACTTGGGTCTTGTGCATCTTAGTTTTAAAACCAACATCTCATACTTACCTGGCAGGGGAGACACCATGATCAGGAAGGTGAGTTTCCCAGGGCGAGGCTTATCCATTGCACTCCGGGTGTGCTGACCCCTGCGATTTCCCCAAATGTGGGAAACTCAACTACATAATTTGTGGTAGTGGGAGACTGTGTTCACGCTCTCCCCTGAAAAAAATCCCGACATCTCTGCTTTTTAATATTTTAAGGAGATCTTCTGTAGCAGATGTTTCTGATGCCATATGCCTGCTAGTTCCACGGGCACTGATTGTTGATCCAAGTAAAATAAAATCCTTATCAAGCTCTGTCTTTTTTATCATAATGTTATGGACTGGTCCAGTTGTGAGGATTTTTGTTGCATTTATGTTGAGGTATAATCCATATTGGAGGCTAAATTCTTCCAGTTTCATCAGTGCCTCAAGTCCTCTTCACTTCGGCAAGAAGGTTATGTTATTTCAAGTTGTTAATGAGCCTTCCTCCAATCCTGATCTCATGTTATTCTTCATATTATTCAGCTTCTCAGATTAGGTGATCAACATTCAGATGGAATAAATACAGCAAAAGGATACAAGCATGATGCATGCCTTTCTTTATTTCGAACCATGCACTCTCTGTTTGTTTTGTCAAAACAACTGTCTCTAGACATATGTACAGGTTCTGCATGTGCACAAGTCAGTGTTCTGGACTTCCTGTTCTTCACAGGTTAGTGGTATGTAGCATGGCTTATCCGTGGGGCTGTCTAAAATAGGTTGATCTAACAAGCTGGAGACGGGTTTATCTCCCAGGATGGCTTTGGTAAGGGAATGGCTTTTGTTCGAGTCAGTTATTTGGAAAGAAGCGGGCTGAATAGGAAAGCAAAACTGGTGGAGATAAGGAGACTTCTTAGGCTGTCACTGTAGGAAAGGATGGTCGTGGAGGAGGAAACGAGGAAGGAGACGGAGAGGAGATGGAGCAGCAGAGAAGGAGAAGGACACTTGCCCTAGACGCATAAGCCCCGCCCACAAGACCCCACATCCTCGGTGCAGGGTTAAGACAGGCAGCATTAGGAGTGAGGGGGGCTTGTGAGGGTGGTGAAGGAAGTGATCAGATTTTGTGCTCAGACTAAGGTGAAGAAAAACAAAAGTAACATTTACAGACAAAAGATCATGGAGTCAGAACAAAGCACGTGAGCAGGGAGCCACAGATGCCCACAGAAATAGTTACCTCCCAGAATTCTAAACGATGCGTTAGAGAACCAAGAGACCTTCGCTGACAGCTGGCTTAAATGTTTATATGTGAAGATGTAAAGATAGCCAGAAGAGATGGAAATAGGTGATATAATGGAAAGATACTTGGGGATTTTTAAAATCCTCTTTTTCTTGATTACCAAGTCATATGTGTGCATTATAAAACAATGAAAAATACAGAGAAGCATAATAAAGAAAACTCATGATTGATATTTTGGTATATATACATACATACATACATACATACATACATATATTTCACTTCAGTCTTTCTCCCACACAAAAGCATCCTAACACACATAATAAAGAAAACTCATGATTGATATTTTGGTATATATATACATATATACATACATATATATCACTTCAGTCTTTCTCCCACACAAAAGCATCCTAACACACATATGCACATGGATAAGAGCACCTACCTCAGGTTTTCTGTCACTCAGCAGCAATGTTTCCCAATGTGGGCAATACCGCCCCTCGAGGGTCACGAGAAAGATCCAGAAGGGCTACATCAACAGATACCTACTGTTGAGTCTGGATTATGGGCTACAGTACAAAAGTTCTTCATTATCAGTGGGATGCTGAGTAATTTTTTTTCTGAAGAAGGGGCAGTAGGCCAAATAAATTTGGGGGGTCTATGCTCTGCAACGTGAGCAATTCACCAGGCCAGGAAGTTTCCTCTTCTACGTCAGTTTTAATGGCTACATAGTATCCCGCCATATGGGACAAATGATTCAATCCTTCTCTGAATGCTAGAGTTCACAGTTCTGAACAATGCCCTAATACAAGTCCTTATATGGCCTCTGCTACCACAAATGGTTAAGCACAAGACTGCAGTTTTAACTCACTCGGTGAAGGCGTAACGCATTTAACTCACCCAGGGACGGACCCTGCAGGAGAAGACTGCGAAGGATCTGCTTCTGTAAAGGCTGCAGCGGAGGAAGCTCAATGGGGCGGTCCTACTTGTCACATGGGCTCATTAGATGTCAAACGTGACTTGGCTTGACTTGACAGCACCAAACAACAACATAAAACCTGAGTAAATTCCCATGGCTGTGTCTTTAGATTCCATTCCAAGAAGCAGATTATTGGGTCAAAGATGTCTGGTTTTTGACACATTTGGCAATATTTCGTTTCCCAATATTGTGCATATTTCACACACCACTGCAGAGCATGAAAATGCTCATTTTTAATATCCTTGTTCTTTAATTGGTGAAAATAGCATATCAGTTTTATGTTTATTTTTAATTTTTGGATAACCAGTGAGATTGATAGTTTATCCTAATTTTTAAGCATTGACCCTTTATATTTTAACTCTTTTAAATGATTTTGTTGTCATGCAACTCACAAGTCATACAATTCAATAGTTGAATCATATTAAGAATAGTTGTACAATCATCACCACAATAAATTTTAGAACATTTTCTTTGTTCTTATATATTTTTTCATCATTATTTTCCCCCAACATCCTTTGTCTTGTGTCTATTTTCATTTTTTAATGGTTTTATTGGCACTTCATCCACATAGCATACAATCCAATAGTTCAATCATATAAAGAAGAGTTGCACAATCATTACCACAATCGATTTTAGAACATTTTCTTCCTCCTTGCACTCATTGTTATTCATGTAATTTTGTTTAATTGTGGCAAAAATGTACACAACAACACATTCTCCAACTCAAAAACTTCTACATGTATAATTCAGTGCCATTGATTATACCCTTCTCATTGTACAACCATTATTGAAATCGTTTTCCAGATTATTCCACCACCATTAACACCAACTCAATGCCCCTAAGCAAACACTCTTCCTCCTTCGCCCATGGTAACCATAGGTCAAGTTGGGCTGTGTGGGGATTTCTGGAGCCATTTTCTTGATATAATATTCACGTCATACACTTCCATTGTTAAACTGCTGTTAAAGAGATTTGTATCTATGTCACTACAATCAGCTGTAATGCTTCCATCCTCCTGCATTCATTACTCCCTAGTTCCCTTCACCCTCCCCAACCCCCTGCATTCCCCACAAACCACCGCATCAGTTATTGTTTCTATGCATTGACTCCTGAGATTCATAAAATGGGAAACCTAACAAAAACAATAAAAGGCAAAATGAAACAAAAAGATGAAAATTTTAAAAATAATGTAAAGATAAAAACAAAGAATAAGCAAGAAACCACCACCAACCTAATTTTAAAAGCCAGAGAAGAAATTTCTGTCATGGAACAAGCAAGATATATTTGAGGCTTGAACAAATTCAGGTTGGGTCAAGAAGGAGGTCAACGACCAAGTATCATATTATAAAATGGTTTGACCCACATAGTCAACTTTACAATGATCTCTGTCTGACAGTAAAGTTGTTCGAGTCCCTCACCTGTGGCCAGAGGGGATCTGCCAGAGGCTTAATCTGACTAGACACTCTGCAGATGGATTTTGGGCTGCCACTGTTCTCCTTAGCCTTCTACAAATTGGGTGTTCACAATTTAAGCTCTGATTCACAATTTAAGCTCTGATATGTTTCCCTTCATCCTATTTCAATTTTTTGATCATCATCTTTGGATCACACAGCTGGTGTGCTTCCTCAATGTGGGCTTACTTGACACCTCACTTAGATGGATGCTTGTTTGAATACACGCCTTTAGGACCCCAGATATTATTCTGATTGATAGCCGGGCACCATCTGCTTTCTTCACCACACTTTGCTGTAGGACCCCTATCTTCAGGGATCTCTTCATGAAGGTGAACTAGAGCAGGACCATGTTATAAGAACTGTTTTGGGACATGATGGTGGAACAAATGGAAAGTAAAATGAAATAGAGGAAAGATCTAGGAGGCAAAGGACATTTATAGAGGTGTAAATACAGGCACATAATATATTTATATACAATGATAGGGACATTAATCTATGTACATATATTTGTATGTTAAGTATTAAGGTAGCAGACAGACCTTGGACCTCTACTCATGTACTCCCTCCATGCAAGAACA
>NW_022111310.1:24495049-24496931 GCF_000313985.2 Echinops telfairi
CACTGTGTGACTAATACTCAGCTCAGGCCATCTGTGACTTGTCACTCCTGGTGACAGCACCCAAACTGCTCCATTTCAGCAAGGTGAGTTCACAAGTGATATGTGTGGGTGTCCTGGCAATGTAAAAATGCTGCAAAAGTTTAACCCTTGATGTTGGTTGTGTTGTGTGCTTTCTATTTTAGAGACATGATAGGCTATGGGAGGACTGTCCTACCGGGTTTCCCAGGCTGTGGTCTTTGTGAGAGCGGATCTCTTCACACGCGGAGATACTGGTGGGTTCCAGTGGCGTTCCGTTAGCAGTTGTGTATCTAGCCCTCATGCCACCAGAGCACCTTGGGGAGTCCAGAGGATTAACAAACACAGACCCACCTTCTATAAGTATCTCCAGCCTCGAGTAGGGTAAGGCATGGTAGTGTTTTCTTCCTAACAGATCAGGGACCAGCAGCAGTTTGTGGACCACCCTTTCAGCAGAACTGCCCTTGGCCATCAGACGTCCAAGAGAACACTTAACAGTCAACTAGTTCCAATGCTCGCTTCTCCAGAGTATGCTGTTTGCTATACAAAAGTTGACTTCGTGTAACTTGATCTGAAGGGAAACCTGAAAGGAAGGAGAAAAACGCAGCGATACATTTGAGGCCACGTGAGATATTGCCCCAGAGGAGGTCGACAAGAACACTATGGACCACGGTAGCACCTAAACAGCATGGTCCAAACCCACAGCCTCTTGGATTTGTCCTCCCGGGTCAGGCCTGACTCAGCCTTTACCACCTCATAAAGTTGGTTTTGAAATCCAGCTGCTTCAATTCTTTGTTGTATGACCTCTCCAGACCCGATTAGTCCATCTGTAAGATGGGGCTATCCACCTACCTCCCAATGTCTCTGTGAAGATGAAGGTGTTTTTAAAGGGCCAAGCACCAGGAGGTGTTCAATAAATGTTTCTTGGCTGTTCCCAGATTTCGTGCAGTGCCTTCCTTATCTGCTCCCAATGAGCATGGAGACCTGGGGTCCTCATTTTAGCCACATTCCGGGGAGCTGTGACATTGTGATTTGACACACATCGCCTTGCTCATCTTTCATCTCTGTGAAATCTTCCTCTGCTGGCTCCTCCTCCCCATCAACCCACCCAGTCCCGGCAGCAAAGACATTCTTCTAGCCCAGAACCAAACAGAGCGGAGACAACAGACAGCACACGGGGAGGAGGCCGTGCACAGATCCACAGCCAGACCGGTTTCCTCCTGCCCACTTTGAGGCCAGACAAGAAAGGCCTCTTTAGAGAGACACGGGGATTGCCATGAGAGCCTTTCTTCCCTTGATAATGGTGCTGCTGGAACCAGAAGAAGGAAAAAGAGAGGAAAAAAATAAAAGCGAACCACACTGATGTGCTATTTATTATAATACGTGGGCTGCAGGGTATATATAATCATAAAAATCATTTTCTGACCAAAACTGCGACTGTGTTTGTGCCAGTTTTCATACTGTGTACTATCTAAAATGTTCCTATTGGTGGTCCGGAGGAAATATCAGAATCTTAAGGGAACTCAAAGTCATGTAATCCATCCTCAAAAGAGAAGAAGAAAACCGAAAGAAAGAAAAAAGCCCCTGCACAGTGATTCTATCTCTAGTGACGAAGCACTCACGCTCTCCTTCCAAAGGTTTTCTTTTTGGTTTTAGTGGCGATAAGAAGCTAGGCCCTCTTCGCTCCTAAATAAAACCAATTAAAGCCAAACCACACCTGTTCCCATTCAGTCATAGAATCCCCAGGAGCTACAGAGAACTGCCCCGGAGGGCTTCTTAGCTGCCATCTTTACAGGGGCGGATTGCTAGGCCTGCCTTCTGCTCTGCCGCTGGGTGGGCTTGAACTGCCAACCTTTCAGGGTTAGTA
>NW_022111310.1:24497920-24499927 GCF_000313985.2 Echinops telfairi
ACTCTTTATCCTGGATTATGGGCTATAGTATAGGGATGGGTGTGGGCAGGGAGGGTTGTTGAGTAACTTTTTTCTGAAAAGGGGTTAGAAGGCCAAATAAGTTTGGGAACATATGCTCTATCTAGTGAGGTAGGGTCGTTAATTGGGCTTACCCACATGAAGCAATTAGCCTAGCTTATAAGAATCACCTCATCATTCAAACCCTGGTCTGTCAGATAGAAAATCCCATGGTCTTCCTCCCCACTTCCACTATTTTTCACATTCATGGGGAATCAAATAGAGTCGATGGAACCCGGACATTCAAACACGAGGCCTCCACTGGCATTCGCCTTCTTTCACTAGTCTACCATCTTTCGTCCCTTTCCCCGGAGCTTGCTTTCCTCACCGTCACCAAGACCCTCCCTGCACGGCGCCCTTCTCGCAGGCAGGCATCTCTATTTGAGCTTAATGAGGTTTGCTCTGAGTTCATGGGTTTCCGTAAGCTTAATGGGCTCTAAAGAGAAAATAGAGATCTTTCTCACCAGGTGTTTATTTCTCTCCCAACTTGTTCCCACTGCATTTTCAGACTCATTTCCAAGTTCCATCTGGTTAATGGGTGCAGGTGAGATTGAGCAAGGCAGCTAATACCCTCCTTACCATGTCCCCCACCTCATCCCCCATTCCCAACACAGCCAGATGTTCACTCCTTCCCTGACAGGAAGATGGGAATGACAGGAGAAACATGAGAGACGAGGCTGGGCCCTATATAAACTAATCCCAGATCAGGCCCTAGGTGTTTGGGCTAATGGCAGAAAACAGGGCTTGATGGTTCTGGAGTACCTCTGATGAGCTGAGGCTTGCTTCTGTGCTCTCATCAACTCCGAGGAGGGGCTTTGTAGAGCATGGCCTTTCAGTCAGACCACCTGGCCAGCCTACTTGCTCGGGATTGCTTTGTGGCTCGGTTTTCTTATCTGAAATAAACTTGGGACTCACCTTAACGTTATGTTGAGGCTTCAATGAGTTACTATTTATAAAGTTCTTAGAACACCTCCTGGCTCACAGGGTGGACCCAGTCAATGTTTGCCACTATTATTATCATTATTACGTTGACGACCAGTTCTTTAAAACAGTCCTTTGTGCCTCATCTGTTGTTATTGGGCATCGTTGGGTTGGTTGTTTGACTCAGAGGGAGTCCCTGTGACAGTAAAACTGTTCCAGAGGGTTTGCCCTGCATTGCTGGGTAGGCATTGGGCTGCTAACTGAAAGGTCAGCGGTTCAAACCAACCAGCCACTCCCCAGGAAGAAAAGGGAGCTATCTGCTCCCATAAAGATGCCCAGCCTCTAAAACTATACGGGATCGCCACGAGCTAGAGTCAACTTGCAGCAAAGTTGGTTTTGCTTTTGTGCTTTATGGAAACAGATCACCAAGTTTTAAACCCTTCAGAGCCAATCTTTTAGTTGTCAGCTAAGAGTTTAAGCATTGCACCATGGAGAGGTAAAACCATTTACTCCTGGTCATACAACCACATAGAGAAGAAGAAGGTTATTTAAACCCTGGCCACCAGCAAAGTCCCTCTCCTGTCCAGTGTACAACAAACCCTTCTTTGCAGAGAAAGAACAAACTCATGCCTCTCCAGGGAGCCACAGAAAAGACCCCGCAGGAAGGGGCCCCTGGGAAGTGGACATGAGCACAGCCTCCTTGACTCCCTGTACGTTCCCTATTGTTTTCTTCATTCTCGTGGAGGCCAAGATATAGGGCTCCCCCCCTTTCTGCTCAAACTGTGCATGAATGAACTATAGCCTTCCCTTGGAATCCTTTGTCACAGGTAGCGATGGTAACCAAGTCTGCCTGGGGCATCAAGGGAAAATTTCGTGAATAATGAGCCTATATTTATAGGTTTAGTATTAAGGTAGCAGAAGGACATTGGACCTCCACTCAAGTACTCCCTCAATGCAAGAATACTTTCTTCTATTAAATTGGCATTCTATGATGCTCACCTTCCTGACACAACCGCTGAAGACAAAGCA
>NW_022111310.1:24501067-24504152 GCF_000313985.2 Echinops telfairi
TTTTCCCCCCTCCCCCTCCCTTCCTCTGCCCCTCTCCCCCATGCACCCTTGATAATTTATAAATTATTATTATATCTTATATTACACTGCCCGGCGTCTCCCTTCACCATTTTTTAAAGTCCTCTAAAAGATTGCAGAGTCACAAGGGAAAGGCAGAGAAAGCCACAGAGCATCGACTTCAAAGACCTAGAAATGTGAGAACTTTGGGCTGTCCCTTCCATGGGTCAAGGGTCTGTCTGGTTAATCCAGCACATAAACTGCTTCTGGACCATTCTCACCATTGCAGCTGTGTGTGAGCCCCTGGTTGCAGCCCCTGAGGGTCAGTCCATCTTGTTGAGGGTCTTCCTCTTTGTCACTGACCTCTACTTCACCAAGCATGATGACCTTGTCCAGGGCTGGTACTGGCTGATAACACGTTCAAGTTAGCCGATGACATGTTGTCATTCTTGCTTCTAAGCATTCTGGCAGTCATTTTTTCCCAAGACAAATGTGTTTGTTCTTCTGGAAGTCCATGGTGTCTACTCAAAATTCTCTGCCAGCTCCTTAATTCAAACGCACTAATTTATCTTCAGTCTTCCTTATTCATTGTCCATCGTTCACATGCATATGAGGTGATTAAAATACCATGACTTGGGTCAGGCCAACCTTAGTCCTCAAAGTGACATGTTTGTCTTTAGCACTTTTAAAACATCCTTTACAACAGATACGCCCAAGGTAACATATCACTTGATTTCTTGACTGCTGCTTCCAAGATCACTGATTACAGACCCAAATGACATGAATTTCTGATAACTTCAGAATTTTCTCTGTTTATCATGATATATTTTATTGGGTCACTTGTGAGGAATTTTTTTAAGTTTATTATTGAATATTATTTGTTTGCTTGCTTGTTTTTAATTGAGTTGCAACCCATACTGAATGCTATAATCTTTGATCTTTATCAGTAAATGCTCCCAAGTCTCTTTATTGTTAATGAACAAGTTTGTGTTACCTGTATACAGCAGATTCTTAATGAATCTTCCTCAGATCCTGATGCCAAATCTTCTTCGGATAGTCTTGAAGTATTTGCTCAGTGTACAGATTGAATAAGTGCAGTGATAGGCTACAACTCTGATACATACATATTTTAAAATGTTTAATCACACCGTAACCTCTTGTTCTCTTAGAACAACTGCCTTTTGGCATAAGCACAGTTTCTGCTTGAGCATAATTAAGTGTTTTGGAATTCTCATTCTTCCCATTATTATTCATCATATGTAAATGAACTATCCAGTCAAATGCCTTTGAATAGTATAGAAAATACGTGGAAAGGCCACTCTCATTTTCTCTGCTTTTAACCAAGGCCCATTTGACATCAGCAATGATGTCCCTCATTCCATATTCTCTTCTGAATTTGGCTCGAATTTCTGGCTGTTATCTGTCTATGTACTGATGCAACTGTTTTAAATTATCATCAGCAAAACTTCACTTGCAATACTTTCTGTATTCTGCTGGCTCACCTTTCTTGGAAATAGGCACAAATAGGGATTTCCTCCAGTCAGTTGACCAGATAGCTGCCTTCACACTGCCTTGGCATGGATGAATGAACATTCCCAGCATCCATGACTTTGAAACATTTCAGTTGGCATCCCACAGTTCCTAGGGCTCTGTTTTTGGTCAATGACTTCAATATAACTTGGACTTCTTCCTTCGTCAATTCTTGATCATATGCTAACTCCTGAAATGATGGAATGTCAGCATATTCCTTTGGGTCCAGTGATTTTGTATATTTCTTTGCTTTTCTTTTGATGACTACTGCATTTTGTTCATAAAATCTTTCAGTCAGAGTGCCGTATAGCACTGCTGAAACACACAACTATCCTCTAGTTCTTTAATGCTTCTCCACCCCCCCTCCCCACTATCATGATCCCAATTCTACCTTACAAATCTGACTAAACCAGAGGATATACACTGGTACAGATAAAAGCTGGAAATGCAGGGAAATCAGGCCA
The DNA here is from genome assembly GCF_000313985.2 of Echinops telfairi. NCBI lineage: Eukaryota > Metazoa > Chordata > Mammalia > Afrosoricida > Tenrecidae > Echinops > Echinops telfairi. The sequence continues at coordinate 24,503,059 of NW_022111310.1, forward strand.
GATAAACCCCTCAGTCCCAATAATGAGAGTAGCGATACCAGGAGGGGAAGGGGAAGGTCGGGGAGGAAGGGAGAATGTATCACAATGATCTATATATAACCCCCTCCCAGGGGGACAGACAACAGAAAAGTGGGTGAAGGGAGATGTCAGTCAGTGTACGACATGAAAAAAACAATAATAATTTATAAATTATCATGGGTTCAAGAGGGAGGGAGGATGGTGGAGGTAAGGGAAGGGGGAAATGAGGAGCTGATACCAAGGGCTCAAGTAGAAAGAAAATGTTTTAAGAATGATGATGGCAACAAATATACAAATGTGCTTGATACAACGGATGGATAGATGGATGGATGGATGGATGGATAAGAGTTGTACAAGCCCCCAATAAAATGATCTTTTTTAAAACCTTTCAATATTGAAATGTGAGACATGAATTTGTCTTCTGTTCTTTAAGCCTGAGAAATGCCAAACGTGTTCTAAAATTTTGGTTTTCTAAATCCAGGTCTCTGAACATTTCATTATAATACTTTTCTATATCTTCTTGAATCACTCCTTTAGCTTTTTAACTGCATCATTTCTTCCATACACTTAGCTACAGACCAAGAGTCAAAGTCTCCTCTGACATCCGTCTTGGTCTTTCCCGGCTTTCTGATGATCTTTTGTTTCCCTCATGTATGGCTTTCTCAATGCCATCTCATAACTCATCTGATCTTTGGTTATTAGAGTTCAATTAAAGTTCAACGTCTCAACTCTACCCTTGAGATAATCTCTAAATTCAGCTGGGAGACATTTTGACTCTCATAGACTTATTTCCGTTTTCTTTAGCTTCAACTTGAACTTGCTCGTGAGCAATTGATGATCCTCTACAGTTGGCCCTTGGCCTTGTTCTGAGTGATGATATTGAGCTTTTCCATCACCTCCTCCTACAGATGAGGTCAATTTGATGCCTGTCTGTGCCATCCAGCAAGATTCCTAGGTATAGTCATCATTTATGTTGTCACCTTCCCAACACAACCGCTGAAGACAAAGCAGGTGAATAAGCAAATGTGGGGAAGAAAGCTGATGGTGCCCGGGTATCAAGAGATATAGCATCTGGG
>NW_022111310.1:24505012-24513730 GCF_000313985.2 Echinops telfairi
AGAAAATGTTTTGAGAATGATGAGGGCAATGAATGTACAAATGCGCTTTACCCAATTGATGTGTGTATGGATTGCGATAAGAGTTGTATGAGTCCCTAATACAATGATTAAAAAAAAACAGAACTAGAAAAAAAAAAGGAAATATATCTCCAATGAATGAATCCTTCATCTTGCAAAACTTTATCATATGACCTCAAGAATCATTTCTATTACCAATATTTCCCAGATGCTGATCCTTAGGGCTATGAAAATGGTGGGCAATTTTGATGGGCTTTGCATGCCAACTGCAGGCATTTGGATGTTACCCCATGAATGAGCACCAGGGAGCCATTGAGAGCTTTGCAGGATTCTCCTAGCTGGTATTCAGAAAGCTCAGACCAGAGGTCACATAGAGATTAACTTGAAGAGGCAGATATTAAGATGACAGGTAACTTGGGGTGGCTTATTATATAGAGTAAGTAATCAATTGAGCACTTCACACCTGTGATGCCACTGAACTTCCCCAAAGATTATGAAATTATAAAATGTGGTCCATGGGCCATATATTATCTGCTGTCTCATTTTGTAAATAATGTTTTACTGAGGGACATCCATTCATTTACATAGTGCCAGGGCTGCTTTTCTGCTACAGTGACAGAGCTGAGTTGCCACAGAGACTGGCCCATAAATAATAACCATCCAGTCTTTTACAGAAAAGTTTCCAAATCCATGTATTAGAAGTAACTACTATTATCCCCTCCTTCCCCGCCCCCCAACTCCTTTATTTACCTGTCACTTTGCAGTGACTTGCAAGTTGCTGTGATGCTGGAAGCTATTCCACCAGTAATTCAAGCACCAGCAGGGTTGCCTATGATAAATAAGCAGGTTGCAATGAAGCTTCCAGTCTAAGACAGACTAGGAAGAAAAGTCTGGTGATCCATTTCCAAAAACTAGCCAAAGGATCGCAACAGAATACTGACTCATATAGTGCTAGAAGTTGAGCCCTCTCGGTAGGAAGGCACTGAAAAAGCACAGTGGCATCAACAATCAACAAACAAACAAACAAAAAACCTTCTCTGCCATCAAGGCCGTTCCAACTCATATTCCATTCCAACCCTATACGAGAGGGTGGAACTGTCCACTGGGGGTTCTGAGGCTGTAAATATTTATGGTAGCAACAAAAAAGAATCTTTCTCTATCCAAGCAGCTGGTGGTTTTTCAAACTGCTGACTTTTCGGTTAGCAGCCCAATGTCTAACCCATTACAGGGCCTCAACCATAGACTTTAGTCTATCGACAATTGTGAAGTTGGTGAAGAACTGAAAATGCTTTCTTTTGTTGTACACGGGGTCACCGTGAGTTACAGCTGACTCTCTGCCAATGAATAACAGCAACACGATTGTCTTCACTAAATTTGAAAGCTGAGAGGTGAGTTGACTTGTCCAAGGTCACACAGCTTGTAAGTGGCGGCAGGGAGATGAACTAGGAGGCCTGCCATAACCCTAAGGGATGCCCAACCCCAAATCCCCTGCACCAGCTCATGACTACAGACACCTAAGGAGACTACGGCGCCTGTTTGTCAGCCAGAACCAGGCCCCGGTCCTCCAACCAGCATCAAATGACTAATTTAAAACCTAATGCTTCCACCATGGCCACCCTGGCTGCCCCTTCTTCAGCTTATCACGTTCTATTCAAATCCAAAATAAATTATTTCAGCTCTGCAGCCTTTGGATAAAGAAAAAATGAAATTAAAAAATAAAAAAGGAAGAAGGAACAGCTTTGAAGGGACAGCCTGCCTGCCTCCCTCCCTGCAGTTCCAAGGCTTTTTTCTCAGCCCACGCTGATAACCTCGGGGGATGCTGGGCCCTGAAGCTGTGAGGACACAGCCCGCCCCCTCCTTCTAGGCCCTGGACATTCTCCTGGTGATGGCAAGGGACAGGGTCACCTTACAGTCCCTCTGCAGTTTGGTCAAGCTCTCCTCTTCCAAAGACCTGGATCCACATCTTTAGGGGATAGGGTTCTTGAGGAGGAAAAGGGGGTATCAGTTAATAACCATTAATTTAGGTTAAAGTATTTATTATCTCGGTGTGTGTGTGCACGCGCCAGGCAGCGGACTAGACTAGGCAATCGGCATACAGAGAAAAACAGAGCACTCAGGACTCCTGTCGGCATACAGGTTTCTCAAATAGAGAAAGCCCACTGCATTTTCAAAGCCCCTGCCCCGTCATTAGCAGAGCCTCCCAGTCATTTTATGTGGCCAGGCAAGGTGGGGGACAATAGGATGAAAAGCCTCTTTATCTAACAGGGGAAGCAAGGCTCTGAGAGGTAAGGCGACTTACCTAGGGTCACTTTGATGGCAGAACAGGTGCTCAATTTCTTCCTACTTCAGACTCCCTACTCCAGGAAAGCTTGTTAGTGTGGTTAGAAGTCTCGCCAGAAACACCTGGATTTGCTCACAGGATGATCTCAGAGAAAGTCTCTTAGCCTCCCTGAATTTCACTTTACCCTTCTCTGAAACAGAAAAAAGTATAATCAGGCTTGTGAAGTTATTACTGGGGTCAAAGGGACAATGTAAGATATTTCAAAAAATGTCTGACACACCGTATGGTCTCACTGGTCGGTTGCTGTCGCTGCTATTGTCAGTGTTGTTAAGTGATGATGATGATGATGATGATGATGAATACAATGATGAAGCAGAGGAGACAATGATGATGCTTTGGCACCACCCCAAAACCCCAAACTCACTGCCATTGAGTCAGTTCCGACTCATAGTGACCCTGTAGAACAGGGTAGAACTGGCCCTGTGAGTCCCTAAAGCTGCAGCTCTTTGGGGCGTAGAAAGCCCCAGTGTTCTCCCATGGAGTGACTGGGGGTTTGAACTGCTGACCTTGCTGATCACAATGGAACGCACTAGCAGAGTTCCTCAATGACCTCTTTCTGGCCTTTCCCCACAACCTTGATTCGCCTTCAGTGATTCAGATTCAGAAAAAACAAGACCCAGACAGTGGTCCTGACTCCACCAGCCTGAATCTGTGAACTTGGGCACATCCTCTCACCTCCCTAGACTCAGGTAGCCTCCCTAATGGAACTGAGGAAGGTGGGAAAGGCCAATTTCAAGCTGACATCCTGGTCTAACTTGCTGGAATTTTGGTCTCTTTGACTCAGACCCCAAAGACCAGTGAGAAAGATTGGGCAGGAAAGACTTGACACCTCATCTCTCTTTAAAGGAGATGCGCCCCTCCAAGCTCCGGGCAGCTGAAGGGTCTCTGCTTCCCCTCAATCCAAGGGCAGGGTTCTCAACAGTGAGGTAGGCCATCAGAAATGTGCCTGGGGCTTCCTGAGCATCCAGGAGTGGATCCGTGTGCTTGACAGTTGCTAAGCATCCTTGAGAGGAGATTTGTTTGAGGAAAAGTCTAGGGACCCTTGCCAGGAGCACACCTGGCAGCAGCTGGCAAATTGGACCACACCTGGAGCTGACAACATCTTCTCCTACCCAGCTCCTGCTCTGAACCTGGCGGCCTCCACTCTCACACAGGTGGGCCAGGCTATGAAGCTTCTGTAGTCAAATGGGACAGGCAGGGTGGAGCTGACGCTTAAGGTGCTCTGAGGGCTTTTGTCCCTGTCCCCGGCCTGAGCTTCTGGAGTAACCCAGCCTGCCAGCTAGTGGGAAGTGTGCAGGTTGGAAAGACGGTGGGTAGACAGTCAGCACTTGTACAATGAGAATAGGAGGACACGTTGGTGGGCCTCTCAGGCCTCACCTTCCCCGGACTGAAGGTGCCATGTTAACTGGCCAGCAAACCGGTGGTTTTTGCGTTGTTCAAGCTCCTAACTTCTCCAGGATGATCCAAAGTCTTGGCTAGGCTTCCATTTGTCTCGGGATAAGCAGTCTGCACCACGCCTTCACTTAGGGCAGTGGTTCTCAGCCTTCCTAATGCCAAGACCCTTGAATACAGTTCCTCATGTTGTGGACCTCATAAAATTATTTTCATTGCTACTTCATAACTGTCATTTTGCTACTGTTATGAATCGTCATGTAAATATCTGATATGCAGGATGCATTTTAATTATTACAAATTTAACATAATTAAAGCATAGTGATTAATCACAAAACAATATATAATTATATTGTGAAATATTTATTTCTAATATATAAATGAATTTTGTCTTGAAGCATGGTGTAGCATGGGTAACAGTCTTCATGCTGGTTACTTGTATGTGGCGTATCTGTGTGAGGATGGACCTGCCTGGAGACAGAGGAGCAGTGTCTCGGTTCCTAAGACCATCGGAAATATGTTTTCTGATGGTCTTAGGTGGCCCCCGTGAAAGGGTCTTTCGACCCCAAACGGGGTTGCAACCCACAGGTTGAGAACCTCCAATTTAGGGGGATGTGGTAGTGATATAATCAAATGTCACGCTGCGAGGGTCCATCAGGTCACAGCTTGATGACTTCATTTGGAGGCGCCAAGGAGATAAATATCTCACGGGAGGCCAGATGCACACAAAATCTCTGTTTGTCTCCCTGCGAGACATTCCTGCTGACAAGCTACATGGAGCCATGCTGATGGCAGCCAGAGTCCTGGAGCTGGAGGAGCCACGTGAAGACCCACACCAGTGCTGAGATACTTCCACCACCACTGGATCCACAAGACTTTCTACCCACTGGCCTGTGATCTTCCTGCACTCATTGTCATTACATTTGTTTCATGAGTCTGAAGAGAAATTTATAGACTGGTATGGGACATAGGGGTTAATATTGGACTTATGGACTTGATCTAGACTGGGCTGGAATGTTTTCTTAATATACAATGACTCTTTGATATAAAGTTCTCTCACACATATATGAGTGTCTCTAGATTTGTTTCTCTAGTGAACCCGGACTAACACAGGGGACCCTCTGCACAACCATCCATCTCAGGGGGCAGTTTGCTTATCAGGGGCCTCCAGGCTGAAGAAAGCCCACTTCCCTCTGGCATCACCTCTGCAGTGCAGTATAAAGAGATGGTAGACATGTCAGGGCCTGACCTGGGCTTAAGTCTCGGGCCTGTCACCTGTGAGCTATGTGGCTTTGTGCAAGTTCCCGGAATTCTCAGAGGCTCCGTTCTCTGGTCTGCACAATAGAGATAACAGACCCAGCTGACAGGCTTATGGGGAAGACCGAAAACCGACAGGCTTTATTTTGCTTGCTTATTGGGTACCAAGCATTATGATAAGGGCCCACGTGTATTGCCTTATTTAATCCTGCTTTAAACCCCTGAGATCCCTTTGTTTCTGTGTCACGTGATAGAAATATTAAGGCCCAGGGGGAACCAGCAACTTGCCCTGGGCCACTCAGCTAGTAAATGACAGAGCCAGACTTTGAGAGCAAACATCAGTTTTCAGTCACAGAGGCCTCACCGTCCCCCGTGAACATGTTTTCTGAGCATGTGGCCTGTAATGGTTGTTCGGCATTGACTCCGACTCATCAGGACCCTTTAGAACAATATGAAGCGTTGCCAATGCCCTTACAATGGTGGCTACATTTGACCTCGTGATCGCAGTCACTGTGTCTATTCATCTCACCGAGGGGCTTCCTCCTTCTCAAGGACGTCTGCTTTACCGAGGGCAAAGTTTTTCTCCAGCAATTGGTGCTTCCTGATAACATGCCCAAAGTACGTCATGATGCCCCACCATCGTGCTCCTAAGGAGCATGTGCCTATAATTGCTCCAAGACAGATTGGTGTGTTCTTTGAGCCGTCTATGGTAGCTTCGGTCTTCTCGCCAACAGCATAACTCAAAGGCATCAACTCTTGTTCTAGTTTCATTGTTCAGGTTATGCATGCGGATGAGGTGATTGAACATATTATGACTTGGGTGAAGGGCACGTTAGCCATTAGAGTGACGTTTGTAGGGCTTAGTAAAAACCCAACTGTCATCCAGTCGATTCCTACTCAGGACCTCCCCATGTATGTCAGAGCAGAACTGAGCTCTAGAGAGTCTGCAATATCTCAGTATTCAGAAATGTGCAAGCGAGGAGAAGAGCCCACATTCAAACCTCTTCACCAGAGACTTTTGGGTCATTAATAGCTTGCCAGGCCCTGCTTCTGAGGGAATTTAATCCCCACCATGTACATAGGGATGCTGAGTCAGTGAGAGGTTAAGGGACTTGCTCAACACCCCCCAGCTGAACACCTCTGTGGCCCAGTTGGAGACAGGGCCACTGGCCCGACCCCAATACGTGGGCTCTCTCCACGACTCCAGCTGCCTCTTTTCATAATGCTCACTTACTTTAAAAGTAAGGAAGAAAAAACTACACCGAATGCTTAGCAGAGATGAAGTCGATCGAAGACATCACATTGGTATTAAATTATGGATCGAGCCAGACGTGCAACCCTCTCCCTCCACCTGCCACATTCCTGCCTCTTCGGCAGCCTCTGGGCCAGCCTCTGACAGCTTGTCAGGAAAGGTTTCTCTGCACTTTGGGTGACTTGCTAATGGGCTGATTATGCCCGTGGTGTGACCAAGGAGGGGCTGGGAAACACCTTGGCATAACCTCCAAGCCTCTATAAGGAGCTTTCACCTTGGGCCAGGCTGGGCCGTCTGGGAGGGGAGGGGGAGGACTGTGTGACCTTCCCACAGCACAGCACAGCACAGCACATTCATCAGGCCTCCTGGGCTAGGGGAAAGGCTGGCCTTGGGCTCAGAAAGCCCTGCAATTCTAGCGCCAACACTTGACTCGCAGCACTACCTTGGGAAGCTGCTTGCCTTCTCTGTACCTTGGCTCCCTCTTCTGTGACATGCGCATAATGGTGGTGACTTGTGCTTGAGGGTGTCACAGGACGCCAGTGAGATCAGAGAGGAGTAGGTATGGGGCACAGAAGCGAGAGTTTCATTTCAGACGTTTGGAATCTGGTTGGTTGAGGGGACAGGCAAGTAGAGACGTCAGGGCAAGGAGTCAGTGAGAAAAAGTAGATGGATGGGTGGGTGGATGGATGGGTGGGTGGATGCATAGATGGATGCATGGATGCGTGGATGGGTGGATACAATTAAATAAAACTGAAACTGGAGACAATTAACACAGGAAAGAGGTTAAGGGAATTGATGAATGATGTTCACCACTTCCCTTTCTAATAGCCAAGATTTGGGGCCCCAACTGTGGCCCAAATGGAAGGAAGGTTGTAGATGACAAGGAGTATCACACACACACACACACACACAACCACTTCTCTGTGTCCTGTGTTCACCCATCTGTACAGCCACTGTGTTTGCAGACGTGGTCTCATATAAACCCTCCTTGACCTCTCCAAATAGTCTGCCCTCTGGTCCCTGCATAGATACCTGGGCATATCAAGCCACTCATTACTCTCACACCATCACCTGGCCATTCTCTCATTTTAGGACAACAACTGTCTGTCTACTCCTCCCCCCATTATGTGTTCATCGGAGAACCCTACACAGGCCTATGGCTACATATGGTACACTGTATGCCATACTGGCACCCACTCATGCACATGGCTCTAGGCTGTGACTCCCTAGCAGTCATTCTCTCCCATGGCCCATGACGGAGCCCCCTTTAGGGCTCAGGTGCAGATTGTGGGGTGTGCAGAGGGGTGGAGCTCCCAGTCTACGTGCTGGGTAGTAGGGAACATGGATTCCCACCAGGATGCTTTTTCCTAAGAGTGAGGAAGTGGTTAGCATAACTCCTGGCGTCTCTAAAAAGGAGCCTTGGCGGCACACTGGTCAAATGCCCCAGGGAAGGGCGGCAGCTGAACCCCACCAGCTGTGCGGAAGGATGCTGGAGGGGAACATCAATAAGATCGCAGCCTTGGGAACCCTGCGGGCCAACTCAACTGTATCCTGTTGATCAGAATTGACTCAAGGGCCACAGGCTTAGTTTTGATGTCTCTCTCCCTTTCCTAGGAGGCCTGGTGGTGTAGTAGTTACTGGTTGGGCTACTAATTACAAGGTTAGCAGTTTGAAACCACCAGGCACTCCTCAGGAGAAAGACATGGCTTTCCAGTAAAAGCTTACACTCTTGGGAACTCACAGGGCCAGTTCTACCCTGACCTGTAGGGTCACTCTGAGTCTACATTGACTCCATGGCAGTGAGTTTGAGTTAGAAAGAACTGAACATGTGCAGCTCAGTGCTGTATCTTCTTCCTGGGAACAAGCTTGAGCTTAGAACACAATTCTCCTCTCACCCACCATACCCTATGTCCTGTTAGGCTGGTGCCTTGCAGGAAGATGTGTCCCCCATCCAAGACTCCTGCAACTGGGTGAGCATCAATGAGCCTGTTATCTTGCCATGGACTCCCATGTATGGTGACCCATGTGTGTCAGAACTGTGCGACATAGGGGTCTTAGGGTGTGATGCTTCAGTAGCAGGTTACCACGCCTTTCTTGCAAGGCACATCTGAGTGACTTTGAACTTCCGACTTTTCAGTTAGCAGCTGAGCTGTTAAGATATTTTGTACCAACTGGGTAGGTGAGTCTTCCTAAGCATACGAGTCAGTGAACAGACCCTCTTGGCTCTCATGCTAAACTAAGTGGTCTCCCAAAACACACATACTCATCCATTCAAACAAGACCCAGCGGCAGTGAGTTTGGTTTTAAGGTTTTGGGGTTTTTTGTTTAGTTATTTTGCTTTGTTTGGGGGAGGGTGGTTTGACCACTTTATGATGAGCCCTGACAACACAGTGGGTTAAGTGTTGGGTTAATAACTAAAAAGCAGGTGGTTCAAATGTGTCAGCTATTCCACGGTGGC
>NW_022111310.1:24513830-24527480 GCF_000313985.2 Echinops telfairi
TAAAGCTTTCTGCTCTTGTAAAGAGTTACAGTCTCAGAATCCCTAAGAAGCAGTTTGATTCTAGCTGATAGGGTAGCTACGAACTAGAATAAGGACGTGTGGTGGGTTAGTGGGCTGCTAATTGCAAGCACAGCAGTTCAAAGCCACCAGCTGCTCCTTAAGAGCAAGATGAGGCTTTCTGGTGCAGTCAAGGATTACTATGGGTTCACAGAGGCAGTTCCCACCGTCCCACAGGGGCGCTCTGAGTCAGGATCCAGCAGAGAGCAGCTGAGAGAGAGTGAAGAGTCTTAATGGACTTCAGTGTCTAGTGAGTTTGTGGGAATTCTAGTGGTGCAGTGGTTAAGCGCCCGGCTGAATTACCACAACACATACTCAGCTAAAATCCGCTCTCTAACACTATCTAGCCCACACATGAAGTCCATGCCATCTACACACACCACCCCCATCCTCCGTAAACATAAACCCACACCCCTCCCCTCCGCTCCATTCCTACGCCCTCAATCCCACAATCCTCTCCCAGCCCAGTGCGCTCAGAAGTTTCCCTGCCACCCCGCCTCCATCACACTGCAAGCCTTGCCTTCTGCCAACACAGGCAAAACCAGGTCATGTCACAAAGCAATTTTGCCGGGCCTGCCAGATTTTTCACTCAGCTCACAAATGACTCACAGGACCATCTTCGCAGCTAATCGGGAACGAAATCTGGTGGGTTCAATTGCTGACGATATGCATTTAAATGGCTGCATCTAGGAGGGAGTCTAAATGAGAGCTGAAGGGAGGCTGGGACACTGGGGGGAAGCTCGCTGTAATAACTGTGTGAGGCGAAGTAAATCAACGGAAAGCTGCGCCCTCGCTTGGGGAGACAGAGAGGACTCTGCTGAAACACGCGTGCTCAGAAACGTATTGGAATCTTCGCACTTTTAATATAATGGCATTAGTGTCACCGTTCCTTATGTATACACTTTGCCAGCACACATAATAAACAGAGAGCTATTTCCCAGCGCGTGGGAGGCTTGCATGTGGGTTTCAGGGGGAGGGTGTGGGCTCCAGGATCCCCCTTTGAACCTAGAAGGTACCATACAAACCAGATACCTGCAGAGGGCGCCAGCATTAGGAGGCAGAGACACCTAGCTCAAAGATTGTCTCTGCCACTGACAGGCAAGGTGACCTTGGGCTGATTATCAACTCTGGGGATGCCCATCTCTTTGTCCACGAAACGGAGATAACAGCGCCTACCTCCTGGGGTTGAACTAAGGATTCCACGCCTTCATAGAAAAGCACTGGGAAATTCATTTGCTGTTACTTGTGGCGTTAGCTCGGATGCATGGCGACCCATGGAAACAGAACAAAATATTGCCCAATCCTGGACCCTCCTCTGGATCACCAGCAGGCTTCAGTCCATTTCTGCCTTCCAGCTGAGGAGCTCATCGTCCAGCAATAGAACAGATAATATTATGACAATGCTGTGATGCACAGGGCTTCCATGCACTAATTGACAGAAGCAGATTGCCAAGCCTGCTGAAACCTGCCCACTGTGAGTGACCCTGCTGGTATTCTCAATGCCAGTAGCCTAGCTACAAGTTTCATAGAAGCGTGTAGGCCAACACAATATGACAAACAACACTGTGGGATGCATAGTGTTATAGATTGGACTGTGTCCTCCAAACAATATGTGGCCACAATTCTCAATGGTTTGGAGTTATGTAATGAATGATGTTATCATCCCTCCCTCATTATGCAATGTGATGTCCTCAGCCAGATAGTTGTAACAGGATTAGGGTAGGATGTAATCCTCAGGTCTGACCCGCCTCCAATGTAAAGGGAGCTTGCCTAGGGTATAGCCTGCATCACTTTTTATCTTACAAGAGATGAAAGGAGAGAGAATTGAGTAAAGAAAGAGGAACCTGACTACCAAGAAGAACAAAGAGCCAGGAGCAGAGCATATCCTTTAGACCCAGAGTCCCTGTGCTAAGAACCTCCTAGACCCAGAGAAACTGATATGAAGACACATGGACATCTCCAAGAACGCTGGCGGTTGAGAGGAGACAAGAATCTTTCCCCAGAACTGACAGAAAAAGAGAACCTTCCCATTGAGTTGGAACCCCGAATTTGAAATTCTAGCCTCCTAAACAGTGAGAGAAGAAAGTTCTCTTTGTTAAAGCCATCCACATGTGGTATTTCTGTTATTGCAGCACTAGATAAATAAAACAGGTAGTGATGGCAAATAACAGGCACTTTCCCATTAAATTTAATTATCAGCTCTGGATTCAAAATCTGCATCCAATACTAGCTTATTGGGTGATCCTTAGCAAGCCGTTTAACTTTGTTGTTACTCAGTTTCTTCACTTGTAAAATGGGGGTAATAAGAGTCCTCACCTCATCAGGCTAAGAGGATTACATTTATTAATGCATGAAAATGCTTCAAACAGTGCCTGAACTTCATAAATACTCACTTCACCTTAGCTGTCATCCTCCTCCTCATCATCATCATCATCATGTCCAACACCCTACGGTTTATTGAGCATCTGTAAGTTGGTGCTGCAAGGAGTAGGACAGAAGGGATAGTTGCATGCATTTCTGAGTCTCATTGATTAAACAATCCAGATATCAGCAAGTTACCCTAATAATTATATTTCTGGAAAATGAATTTAAAAACAAATTATTCAACCAAAAGAAAATTAAAATTAAAAAATAATAATAAAAGAGGAGACCCAGAGAGACTTGCTCAATGTGCACAAATTCCTTAGCGTCATCAGCAGACAAGGAAGGTAGGGCTTTTCTATGCGTCCAGGGATGGCAGGGTAGGACTGGACTGGGGACAGTGAGGCTATAAGGAATCCAATTTTAGTCCCACTCAAACAAATATTTCACAATGCACAACCAAAGAGGTTTTAAAAGGTCAAAAGTTCTATCTTGAAAAGAGCAGTTAAGTCAAGTCTTAATAATGTTATGATAGAAACATGGAAGACAGGAGAACCTCAAATGAAAGATAAGATCAGATAACTTTTTTTCTCTCCAGATAACTTTTGAGTTAGGCTCCCTTCGAAACCCATGGTTTGTCCGGGGAAGTTGTGATTACCATCCACTACCACCATGATCACCATCTCACATTCACCTACATGCAAAGAATCTACCAACTGCTACTTGTCTGAGTTCAAAGTGTAGTTACAAATGATGCATAATTTTCTATTAAAGTGGACGCATCAAGAAGCCTTTTGATAATACATTCTTTTCCTTTACTTCTTGACTGCTACAATCCAACAAGTGTGAGCTCACATAGTTCTTTTCTGATAGTATCTCCTTCCCCTCTAGGCATAATGTGGTAGTTACATAATCTGTTGTCAATTTGAGACTTAAGGGTGAAGGGGTGGAGTTGAGCCTGTCAATCAGGTCGCAGCTTGATGACCTCATTTGGAGGTGCTTAGGAGAGAAATAGCTCGCTGGAGGTGGGACACACGCCCACTCCCTGTGAGACGTTCCTGTTGAGAAGACACATGGAGCTACCCTAGAGCCCGGGAGCTGGAGGAGCCACATGGAGACCCCTGCCAGTGTTGAGATGCTTCCACTGCCCCTGGATCCACAACACTCTTACCCACTGGCCTGTGATCTTCCTCCTTCTGCATCATTGCATGTGTTTCGTAAGTCTAAAGAGGATTTTATAGATTGGTATCAGACATATGGGCTGATATCAGACTTATGGACTTGATCTGGACTGGGCTGGGATGTTTTCTCAATACTCAATTGCTCTTGTATACAAAGCTCTTTCTTACACATATGCATGTTTATTAATTTGTTTCTCTAGTCTACCAGGACTAACACACATAAGAAGGCCTTGGGATCAATGATGTCCTGGTCTTGGAGTGGACTTGAGACATACAAGGGTCATGATGTCGACCATGGAATTATCTAGGGGAAAGCATTCTGGGCACAAGAATCAAGTGGGAAGACCAGGAAGAAGCAACAGTAAAGCATTTCTTTACATTTGGAGCTCAGCAAGTAGAACAGGGGCAGTATGTGATGGCATCAGAGGGCTGGCAACAGGCTGAATCATGAAGGGTCTTAGAGGCCATCATTAGGACTTTGGACTTTATCGTGCATCATGAGACGGCGCACCAGGAGTTGAGGGATGAGAGTCAGGATCTGATTTCTATTTGTATCTGCTGACTAAAGATAGATTGTAAAGAAGCAAAGAAGAGGGCAGCTCTGCACTAGTCCACGTAGCACATGGCTTTGGTTCAGGGAGCAGGTGATAAAGTGTGACCAGATTCACAGTGTAGTTTAAGTTGAGCCAATAGGACTTACTCATTGGAAGGGGGTGGTGAGAGAAAAGAGAAGAACCAAGGAAAGTGCCAAGATTTTGAGCAACTTGGTGCAGGAGGAAGGAAGCCTTTGCTGAAATGGGATATATGAAGAAAGGAGTAGGTGGAGTGTAGGCTTGGAAAGAAGGAAAACTGGGAGGTGGTTGGTGTCTGTGTACCACTGATATGCGCAATGAGAAACTTTCCTTGTGATAGAGTGGTCCAAAGGATTTGGTAAAATCAAGAGGATTTGGAATGTGCTTCCAAGTGGTTTGCCAGGAGAAAGGGAATGAGGCTCCTCATAACCCTCAATCCTTTGTAAACGTTTTTCTTCTTCAACATGCCACAGCCTTGCAGATGTGAATTTGAATTAGCAAGGACATCTAAGCAAAAAGAACTCCCCCTTCTTGGTGCATGACAGGGAGATTTCTTCCAGAGATGAAGAACCAGAAGCAAATCCAAGATCAAGAAGGTGTGGGAGGCAGGACCTTCAAGGCCAGGGTTGTGGCAAAACTTTAAATTCCCAGTGTGTCTGCAGGAATCTGAGCCATAGCCATCCAGATCCCAAGAGCCTACGAAGTTCCAGCTCATGCCTACATTATGAATATGTGTGTGAAAGACGACTTAGTAACGATGGGCGTCCAACTTGGAGACCAAAACTACACTGAGGGGACTATACATGCCAAAAAGAATTTAAATGGCAAATACTTTGTCATAAAACACCACAATAAAACATTTAAGTAAGTCAGTAAAATCAATGAATGGGTACAAATACAGAAACACATTAGAGTATTAAAAGGCTACACAGTTGCAGGTCATCTATTGTCTTTCCCATATTTCTCTAAATTTTCTAAATTATTCTAATATATTTTAGAAAATATTCCCCTCTCAAACACAGCCATCGAGTTGGCGGCAACTTATAGAAACCATGTAGAACAAGGTACAACTACCCCTGTAGGTTTCCAAGACTGTAAGTCTTCATGGGAGTAGAAAGCCCCAGGTTTCTCCCGCAGAGAGGTTGGTGGTTTCGAACTGCTCACCTTGTGTTTAGTAGCCTAACTCATAACCATTATACCACCAGGGCTCCTTGTTTGAAATAAGCAAAACCATTTGTGAGACCCCCAAATAACTGCATTTCTCTTGTTATGGGTGGAATGCTGGGAAGAGCAGGACAGAATCCTCCCTGTTCTAGACAGTGCTCCCAACTGCAGGGTTTAGATCAGACCTAGCACAAGACACCACTGGATGACTAGCAGTGGGAGCAGCTAAGTGCTGTTGACATGTGATGAGCTTAGCCTTGATGATCCCCATCTCAGACCTGTGCTGCTGGTGTTTTAACCCTTATAGAATTGGTATTTATCTCTGACTACTTGTCATTTTGTAGGAATTGATCCCTAGTCATAAGGTTCTGAAACCTTTTCTGAGTCCCGATTCTGCCTTCCAAAACAGCCTCTGACCCTGGCAGCTTCTTGTCTGGAAAACCAGCTATGCATGCCATTCATATGTCCCTTTCTTCATTCAGCTAGAATGCCTGACATTTACCGAGGGCATTCCAGGGATCAGGCATGGTTTTAAGAGCTTCTCATATATGAACCCATTTAATCCTCACAACTCCTCTGTTGGATAGATGCCATCATCATTGTCAAGAGCACTGGTGTTCCCAGTGGGTTTCCAAGACTATAAATTTTAACTGGAACAGACAGCCTCATCTTTCACCCCAGTGGAGCTGCTGGTGGATTTGAACCAGTGACCTTGGGCTTAGCAGCCTAACGCTGCCTCTCGGACAGGACCACTGTAAATTGGAATCAACTCAACGGCAGTGGGTTTGGTCTTAAATTGTTTTACCTTCCCGCAGGAAAGGGGAGCAACCTTCACACTGACCTGCACAAACCACTTCAATTTGTGGCCCCTGGGGTGGGAAGGCAACTGAAGCCTCTCTTGGTCTTAGCTCTGTTTAGCGCCGAAAGAGCGCAAACTCCTGCTTCAAAGAGGAAAAGCATTAGAAAGGTTTATGAAAAGGCTTATGAGCCTTCTTGTACATCAAACGTGCCTTACAAAGCAACATTCTGATGAGTTAAGTGCAAATGAATCAGAAACACAAGGATTAAATTTCCCTTGAAATACACATAGGTTTAAAGATTAAGAGGAAATTGCTTGGCAAAACGTGTTTTGGGTTAAACACTGCAAAGGAGTTCAAGTTGGTTCCTGTCTGCTACTTCCCCTCTCTTATCAGTATGAATAACAATATTAACAGTCGTATCAGCACCACTTGGTAGACTGTTAGCTCACAGGTGCAAGAAAATTAAAATATTATAATAGAAGAAGAATCCCACACAAGGAATTAAGATAGTTCAGCTGAGAGTGAAGATTGAAGATTCATAGCTCAATCAATGGGTTGATTAATAGACAGGTAGATGCCTTCGTAGGCAGATGGAGAGGTATGACAGGTAGCTGCTATCGAGTTGACGCCAACTTGGTGACCTTATAAACAACAGAGCAAAATGTGGTTCTCAGTGGCCAGCCTGTCCTAGTTCATCACTGAGGTGATGGTACCGATTCACCCCTGGGGGTCTTCCTCAATGGCTTCTACATCACCAAACCCAAGGTCCTTCTTTCCAGCAATTGATCCCTCCTGATTACATGTCCAAAGCAAGTGAATTGCACAAGATTCTTGGTAATCTCTAAGACTCTCATTGGCTAATATTTGGAAGTTGGTCACCAGGCCATTGTTCCAATTCGGTATCGTCTGAAAGCACCACTGAATCTGACCACTGGTGGTGGAGCTTCCAGCATCCTAGCAACACACAAGCCATCACCGGATGAAACTAATGTACGAGTCACAGAGACCCTGAACAATGAAAATCCACTTCCCAGCTTCCCTTTCCTTCTCAGCTCACAGCGGGAGTCGATCTCCCGGCTCTGACGTGTTACTTCTAGGTCTGGGTCATAAGAAATCCTCATGTGATCGTCTCATCTCTCTTCTTCCTCTCTGCCAACTTACTCTAAAAAGCCAAACTCGCTCCCTACAGTCAATCCCAACACACAGGGACTACAAGGGCCACGCAGAACTGCCTCTGTGGGTTTCCAAGGATGCACATCTTTACTGGACCCGACAGCCTCATCTTTCCGCCTTGGATTGGCTGGTTGGTTTGAACTGCTGACTTTGAGGTTAGCGGCCCAACTCATAACCCACTGCGCTACCAGAAATCTTCTGCCAGGCAAGCGTTAAAAATCCAACGTTAGTATTGGAGGTCCATTGTTGAAGATGGCGGAGTCTTCATCGATCCAAAGTACCAGTTGGACTTTAACTGAATAGGAAATAAATGTCTAATGTGTGCAACCACTGAGGTTTCAAAACTTCTCTGTTTCTTTGTTTTAGAAAATAGGACATACGGTATAACAAGAAGGGATTTGGATGATAAATTGGCATGCCTGAGTTCTCATCTCTGCCTCAAAAGGGCGAGGTGGGGCTATGAGCAAGACTTCTGTCCACTCTTAGGGTCTCAATTTCCTCCCTGGTAGAATGAGGTCATTAGATTGGTGATTGTCAAAGTCTAGCTCTAATTTGTCACATTAAATGATTATAAATAACAAATTGCAAATTAAATTCCACTCTAGTCGGCAAACATTTATTAAACAGCCTACTATTTGCCAGGCATTTGGGGTTGCAAAGATAAATACATCCAAGCATTTAAAGTATAGGCTTGAAGACAAATAGCTATAATATAAAATGCAAGGAAGTCAGTGGACAAATAAGTAAAGAAAGGAAACAAGGAGAGCAATGGGTTCTGCCTGGGGGAAGTAGAGATGTGGATGAAAGTCACCTGACAATCGTCAGGTCTCACCTTGATTCCCATTTGTCCTGGCTGGTCTGGGCATCTATGTTGCTCTTTATAGAGCTCAAACGTGATTTGGTTTACGACACACCTGCACGGGTATGGCCTCGCTAACAACAATGAAAGCCCTATTCCCTCATAGATTATATATAGGGGTTAGAATTCTAATACATCATTTGGGGGACACAATTCAAGCTGCTACAGCTTATTTCGGACAGAGCGTCTTAGATTTTCAGAACTTCGTCACTGAAAGGACTCTCGTTTCGCAGATGGAGAAACGAAGACCCGGAGGAGTTACTTGGACACAGCTGAGGAGCAGAAAATTTAGGAGTCATTCACCAAATCCCTAGAGTCCATTTCTAGGCCAGACTTTAAAAAAAATTTTTTAAATAAAAACTTGCTCTGAAACTCACAGAGCTGAACCTAGGCCACCCTAGCAGATGTCTGAGGCCCGTTAGCCCAACCAGCAGCTGATCATCCTTGGCAAAACCATCCCCATTACCCTACTGACCTCTCTCAAGCTCACCGCCTCTCCAGCCAGGAACTTGTTTTTTATAAAGAAATGTAACCCATAATGCTATCCTGGCCTCCACACCACACCCTTTCCCCCTCTTCAAGTCTCACAGAAGTTGGGAATGCTTTCAACTGCAAGGTACAGAATATATCATCTTTTTAAATGATCTAAGCAACCAGTAAAGTATCTTGCCTCCCACGAGACATCTCTTGGGCAGGTGGTTCCAGAGCTTGTCCATCACGTCAAGTATGTCAAAAGGAACTCGAGTGCTCCCCAAATCTCTCTGCTTTATTATTCTCAGTGTATTTGGTTATTAAGTTTGTCTCCTCCTGGTTGTAAAATGGCCTAGTACCTGCCAGACACTGCGATGTCTAAGCTGAGTTCACGTAGATTGCATAACAGACACATTTCTGCAATTCCCTCAGCCGTCACCCTTTACTATGATACCACATTTCCACCTATAATGGAGTCTGCTCCCCCTCTTTGAATCTAGACTACGTGTGTGATTTGCCAGGCCAACTGAATGTGACCAAGATGATGCGCTACTTCCAAGTCTGAACCTCAGAAGGCCTCGTGTATTGCTACTTCTTCCCTAAACCACTGCAATAAATATGAGAACATCTCCGGGCTACCCTGTTGAAGGATGAGTGGCAAGTGGCTCATTCATCCCTGTTGGCCCTGGTGATGGCCAACCAACAGACATGTAAATGCAGCTAAGACCAGAAGAAACACTTACTGAGCTTGAGATAAACCAACCACTCTACTGCTCTGGTCTCTTGAGCTGAATAAATGTTTATTGTTGTAAGCCAAACCTTTGGGGAGATAATATGCACAGCATTGTTGTGCCAATAGAGAGCTGATACATGCACCCACCTGACACTGAGAGCTGTTACTGACCACTTCAATAACTAAAAGAAATAATGGCAACTAGGCAGGTAATCACAGTGCCTGCCACAATACAAAGAAACCAAACTCACGCCAGAGAATTGACAGTGACCCTGTAGGGCAGGGTCCAATTGCTACTGTGATTTTCTGAGACTCCAACTCTTTATAGTAGTAGAAAGCCTCATCTTTCTCCTGAAAAGCTGCTGGTGGTTTCAAACTGCTGACCTTGTGGTTAGCAGCCCAACTCATAACCACTGTGCTATCAGGGTTCTGGCCTGCTGTGAGAGCTAAAGGGAAGGGCAAATATCCAGGGGTTGGGAAAGCAGAAGCGGATGCCGAATGGGCCTATGAAACTCTTCAACAGGAATTGGCTAGTGGGTGAAGGGTTAAGCCGGGAATGAAGTGAAAGAAGACACGTCCTTATGCAGCCAAGATTTATCAGCTCTTTCTGCCCGAGTTGTGATGATAAATACATCCGGGACTATATTATCAGCAAGACAATTGCAGAATCATGGGCCGACTCGTAATACAGAATTCATGAGCTTCTATGCGTCAGCTCTAAGACATGTGCCCTCGGTCACTTCAACAGAGCTTGGACATTCACTTCTAGAACTCATGGTCCATCTCTGACCTGAATTCCCCATGCCTAGAAAACCCTGCAAAAGAGCAAACACAGTCCTGTCCTCCCCCTCCCCTGGCCCCAGGACACAATCCAAAGCACACTCCAGAAACAAACGAACTTCTTTCCTGGTTCTCCCACAGTCATTTGTATTTACGTGGTGTTCTCCGTGATTCCTCGAAACCCTTTTCTCCGCCGCGGACGGTGAACATTTCACCCATAATCTCAGATGAGAGCACTGAGTTTATGGAGGTTGTCCTTTGCCCAAGGTCACAGGCAAGGTGGGGGGAAGCTCATCTACAGATCTATGTTCGGGTTCCTCATGAGTTCAGGTCTCTGTTCAAACACCACCCCCTCAAGCACAAATATCTGAGCCATAATTTTGAAAATTGCTACCCTGGTCTCTTTTCTCTACCCTGCTTGACTTTTATTAATAACTCCTATCACTACCTGACACAGTATCTTATATTAAATGTTCTACCTATTTAGACTCTGCCCCCTTGGGAAGAACACAAACTCCCTGAAAGCCAGACCTTTATTTGATTGGTATCCATATTCCCAGTGATTAAGACAGTGACCGGCATATGAAGACAATTAGTAAATATTTATTGGAAAAATGAATGACTAAATGGCATTATAATCAGACTGACCTTCCCCTCTATACCTGTAGAAGCCTCTAGAGTCATCCTGATTCTGACCTCTTGGCTCTGCAGAGCTTGCTCTGTGACTGGAACAACTCCTTTCAGCTCATATGTCACCTATATATTAACCTACTGGATCCAAAGAAAATCTCAGCACCTTCCACAATTGTCACATTTCATGCACACATGACATTACTGGATCTAGCCAACTTTATGGATCAATTGGGCCATCGAGCTAAAGGAGGAATGTACATCACATGAACATAAACAAATTCAAATCAAGCCTAAAATGCCAGATTTTAGGATGTGCTCTGGACTCACCACCACCAAGGAATTTTCACCAGCCCTTTGTCCCAGTGCTGCGCCCCAACTCCTCTCACCCCTCTCCTCTCTTTGCTTTCTCTCGCCCTCTGTCCTGCTCCTCCTCTTCCAAAATCTCAGCTGTGAAACAAAGTGCCTTTGACCATCCCTTTCTAATGATTTTCCCCCATGACCCTTATGCCCCACAAAGGTGTCTTCATAAACGAAGATAACCACTTCCCTAAAAGGAATGAAGGTCCCAGTTATTAAGCATTTTGCTCTGCTCCATTATAAAACATCCAGGAGTTTCAGAGCTCATTAAGGGAGCCCTGGTAGTGTAGTGAGCGATGTGTTGGACTGCTAACCGGAAGGTCAGTGGTTCAAAACACCAAAAGATGCTCTGTAGGAGAAAGATGAGACTTTCTACTCTCATAAAGATGTACAGTTTCAGGTCACTGTGAATCAGAATTGACTTCGTGTCCGTGAGTGTAGGTTAAAGTATAAACACAAAGCAACTTGTGAAGAGCTACCTTTTCTCGTATACCTGTTACATGCATCACTTTAGCTAATCCTCCCAGACACAACATAAGGCAGGGAGTTGCTTCTTTAGTGTAGAAATTAGGGAACTGAGACTACAGAAAGATGTAAACTCTTAAGTAAAACTCATCAAATCATTTCATAATAAGATCAGAAGGGAAGAAAAGAGTCTCCTGGTATCTCTTACAAATCTTAAATTCATCCCCATGTGTCCCATGAACATCTCAACCTCTAAGCAAAACTATTCATATTCTCCCAACCCACCTCCTATCTGTCCCCTCCTTAGGTCTTGATTTCAGTAAATGTCATTCAAGCCACAAACCTAAGAATCTTTGTAGCATTTCCTGTTCCTCTCTCTCATATGGAATCTCTACATTGTCATCCTAACTATCACTCAAGGAGTAGGTCAAGTACTGGTCTACTAACTGCAAGGGCAGTGGGTCAAACCCACCAGATGCTCTGTGGGAGAAAGATGAGACTGTCAGCCCCTGTAATATTTTCCAGTCGTGGAAACCATGGGCAGCAGGTCGACTCTGTCCAACAGGATTACGATGAGTCTGAATTGGCTCAATGGCAGTCTGTTTGGACTTTTGTTTTCTGGTTTGTTGGTTATAATAGCTTCCTTCCTCCCCTCCATCACAAACAATGGTATCAACCACTCTCTCCACGTCACCACTGTTGGTTCAGTAACATGTGTTCCCAATTCCCGGTCATTTCATAACTCATTTTTTTCATTTTCCATTCCAGTGATTTGAGAACGCTATGTTAAAACATATTATTAAGTAGTGTGTCTGGAATTTTAATAATATAGAAGTCCATTGCCATTGAGTTGATTCTCATTCATGGTGACCCTACAGGGCAAAGTAGAACTGCTCCATAGGGGTTCCAAAACTCTAACTCTTTATAGAAGTAGACTGTCTCATCATTGTCCCTTGGAGTGGTTGGTGGGTTGGAGCAGCCAACCTTTAAGTTGCCAGTTGAGTGCTTAGCCACTGTGACACCAATGAACCAATATATAAACCTCCTTTAAAGAACAGTACTTCTCCCAAGCCATTCCAATTCTTCCAGGTCCTCACGTTGACTTAAGAAATGGATGCCTTCTGTGCAAATGTCATTACCCCCGCTTGAGGAACTTTGTCTCTAAAACTTGCAGAAAAAGAAGGACAAAGAAGCAAAACAAACAACTATCATAACTCAATGAGCCTCAAGAATGTGCTTATAGATGAGGAAGCCAACACCCAGAGGCAGAGTGGCCTGCTCAAGGTGGCACCACAATGTAGACTGGAACCTGGAACCTCGAGTTCTTCTTGAATCTCCTTCCTGAGTTGAAATACAATGACTGTCTTCTATCTACTCATACTCTCTTCATATAGTTCTCAACCTTCTATTTCATTTTTTGCTCGTTGGCTTGGTTTATATGAAGGAAGTAGATCTAAAAACCATCTCCATTTCCAAAACAAATAAATAAACAACTGTTTACCTGAGGACCTTAATTCCCCAAAGCTCCATAAAGTACCACGTGTTCAAATGTTTTAAAAAACCTATAGCCTGTCCGTCCCTACCCCCAGCCAGTCCTGGGGCTTTGGGACTCAGCTCAAGGTGTGTCCCTCTGGGACATGGGGGTACAGTGAATGGTATGACCCTTTGCTGGGCATGGCTACACAGTAGGGGATGCTGGGCTCCTCTAGGGTTTCCTGTATGGGCTCCAATAAATTTCTTCCCTTTTGCTTAAAAAAAAAACCTATAGCCTGTCTTTTATCACTGACGAGCAAATAGCAAATGGATAAACTGGTACCAAAGGAGATGCTGTAAAGACATCGCCCTGGGTGCTATGAACAGAAGTGCAATCAAACAATCCCTACTTTCTTGAACTTTTGGTCTAGTGCATGCGGGAGTTCTCAATCAGCTCATACAAATATAAAATTGGAGATTATGCTGAGGGATCGATCTGACTTAAAGTGGAGAGGTACATAGAAGCTTTCCTAGAACAGTGAAGGATGAGCAGTACTTATTAGATATGACC
>NW_022111310.1:24527852-24540246 GCF_000313985.2 Echinops telfairi
TAGGACTGGGCAGTGTTTTGTTCTGGGGTACATAGCATCGCCATGGGGGACGTAGCCACCTCCTGATGGCACCTCATGAGAAAAACAACCACCTTTCTCTGGGACCTAACAAGTCTCCCAATAAGAGAAGCGTGCCTGGAGATGGCCCTCCAAACGGAAACTTCCCCACAGCCGAACAAACGCCTTCTTTCTCCCCTCATTCAGTCATTCATTTCTTCCTTCGACAAGTATTTCATTGAGCACATATTGTGTGCCAAAGTCTCCCAGATCAGGAAGCTGAGTCTCAGAGAGAGAGAAGGCCCTGCCCAAGGTCACAGAGTTTTAAGTGGCAGAGCCCAGGCACAATTAGAATAAAGTGGCTCATTTTATTTGAATTCCCTGGGCTCTTGGAAGCAGTTTGCTTCAGAGCAAAGATCCCAGGCAAAACCAGTCGATGCATCTGAAGGGAGACATACACTTTAAAATAATAAACAAGAAGCCATTTATAAGGGAAGAAAAATTGAAGGGCAGAAAGTAATGAATCACCATTGTAAGTCAGCACAAAAAGAAAAATTAGTTCATAAAAATGCAGTTGGATAAATAATAGGTTATTTCATCATGTAAATATATCCCCCAAATAACTTTATTGAAACGAAAACATCTATCGCAAGCTAAACTATTCATCACGCTAACGTATATCTAGAATTCTAACAAATTTATGAAAATGTTATATCCCGTAATCTTCCTGATCCAATGCAAATAAATAGTTATGCTTCGACTGTCTTGTTACAAAATGATTAATCACAGCTGCCAAAGGCAGGCAATAAGCTAATTTTGATTTTGCACGTTATTGGTGGCATTTGGGGAAGTCTCCAAAGGCTGTGTCTCTGAGAATTGGACCTTCTGCAAGGAAGATCTCTTGCCTCTGCCTCCCCCTGCTAGGCCAAGCATCATCACAATCCCTGCATACAGGTTTCTTCAGAGAGAAATTCCAGAGCTTCTTGTCGGGAAGACTCAGTCAGGAGAGCCAAGAAGAAACGATGTTCCCTTTTTGTCATTTTGTTTTATCCTCTAAGTACCCCCAGAAAATTAATTGCTACAGCTGGCCACAGATAAGGAAATTAAGAACCAGAAATTACCCCCAAATCATTTTGAGATTCCCTTCATGGAAGAGTGACCAACTTGTCCTGGTTTGCCTGGGACTTTCCTCCTCTGAGCCTTTAAAGTTCCAAGTCCAGGGTCACTCCCGTCAGCCCAAGGAAAACTGGGGCAGTTGGTCAATGTCCTCAGAAACCCCAATGTGAGTTTACTGATTTCAAAGTCCAAGGCTTTTTATACTTCTATATCACCACCAACCCCCCGTATCAAAACCCACTGCTAGACGTCACTCCCAGACACCCAACAGGACAGAGTGGAACTGCCCCTTGACGGTCCCAGGTGGACAGTCTTGACGAGAACAGCAGCCTCGTTGTTCTCCAGTGGAGCGGCTAGTAGGCTAGACGTGCTGAACTTGCAGTTAACAGTTCAGTGAGCAACCCACCACACCACATTACTACTCCATACACACGAACCTTCCTACTCCATGCATGACCTCACCCAAGAAATCTCAGTAGCTACACCTTTTGGAAAGAGGGCAGCGGTGGTTCAGTGGTAGAAGCATCATAAAAGGAGACTTAAGTTCAATTCCAGGCCAATGCTCCTCAAGCACAGTCACAACCCGTCTGTCAGTGGACGCATCTATGTTGCTCTGATGCAAGCCAGGTTTTAGGTGGACTAGGAAGAAAAGCCTGGCGATCCACTCCCCCAAACCAGCACATGAAAACTATGCATTACAATAAGGTCCGATCTTCAACTGACCATAGGAACGAGCACAGGACCTGGAGGGTGGGGGGCAATTTCAACAGGGGCTCTGTCAACAACACGTTTTGGTGGCAAAAACCTTTTGGGTTTGGAGACGGAGGACAGAATTTTGCCTCCAATCTCAGAGACTGTGTGTTTGGACGAGGCTATGTATCCATTGTAGACAAAGCCTTAGATGTTCAACAGCAAAACAGAGGTGGAAAGTGGCGATTAGACCAGGTTGTCTATGTGTCTTCTGCTAGCTCCACCCTTCGGGGATTCTCTGTTCTACCTACCCTTTTGCTGGGCCCCAGACAGACCATCCCGAGTCTAAAGGGTCAAAGCAATCACACCTCTTCCATTCCTGTTTATCAGCTGTCCAATTATCTTTATAATTAGGGTAAACATTGTTTTATTTAGTTTAGAAATTCTGTTCCGTTTTTTTCTTTCTTTCTTTCTTTTTTTTTTTAAAGGGTTTGTATTGGGATAGAAGCTGGTTCCAGTAGAGGAGGGGAAAAAAGTTTCTGACGGAAACAATTCTGTCAGGGCAAGCTCTTTCCAAGATTAAAAAAGCAGACTGTGAAAGGATGGTTGCTAAGGAGACAATTGTATTTAAATTATCAGCTCACAATAGACCTGGCAAAGATATTGATTGGATGGGAGAGACAAAAATTATTTTCTCAAACGAGAGGAAAACCTCGGGGTCTGAGAGGCTCAACGAGCCCTGTGGGTTAGGCCTTGGGCTTCTGTCGTTAGTGCAAACCCGCCAGCTTCTTCCCAGGCGAGATGAGTCTGTCTGTGCTGTAAAGATTGACAGTCTCGGCATCTGTGAGTCAGAACAGCCCGTTGGCAGAGGGTTTGAGGGCTAGAGGCTCACGATTCCCAGGGTGCAGAGAGACTCACCAGGTGATCTCACTGTTTCCCTTTTCACAATCGGAGATGCTAAGAACTAAAAATAAGATGTTTGCTTTACGCTCTCCATCATAGTCTCTTCCTCCACTTAGCTGAAGTGGGAGAAAGGAAAGGATAGGGAAGGGATTTTTGTTAGACTCCCTAAGAAAACTAAAGATTTAAAGGGAAGTTTTTCTAACCATCCTGAAGCCAGGGCATATAAGAAACTGTAAGAGACTAACGCCAATAGAAACGCTCATATACTAATTTGGACATGGGCTTCACTCCCAGCCAACTGACCCCAAGCCCTGCCACCAACATCCATCCTTGGAGTCTTGTGTGCTACTATGATGGGAACAGCAGAGCTTCCAGTCTAAAAATGACTAGGAAGAAAAAGCTGGCAATCTTCTTCTGAAGAATCAGCCAATGAATACCCTTTGGGCCCCCATGGATCAAGGAGATGGTGCAGGACCACAGAGCATTTTGTTCCTCTGTGCAGGGGGTTTCCGTGAGCTGGGGATTGCCCTGAGTCAAGAACAGCTAACAATGGCACAGGGGAGCACTCTTCTAAGCAATTCCCCTGTGTTAGCACATGCAAGCCTCACAGGAACCCAGTGAGGGTTGTTGTTATTATTCCCATTTCACAGAGAAGGAAACTGAGAAGGATTACACAAGTTGCTTAAGATCACTCATTTAGTAAGTGGCAAAACTAGGATTTGAACACAGGCAGCCTGGCACCAGATGTCACCTCTCGGTCACACAGCTGTCATCACGTAGGTTAAGTATGTCACCTATCCATCACACAGCCACTCCAAGGTCTTAACTTCACACTGCCATTACAACCCTAGACCTAAGAAAAAGTGTCATCAACTTAAAAAAAAATCAAATGCATTTCCTCAGCAGGGGTAGGGAGTGGAGGAGGGAGTGGGGAGCAGGAATTGATTAAGCTACAACTGATAACATTTCTGAACTCTGATAAATTAATATACTCTATCTAGGTGTGGGAAAGTCTGGTGTCACAATGATTCATCACTTGGTTGCTAATGGAAAGGTCAGGGGTTCAAACCCATCATCCAGAGAAAAGGCCTGGCAATCTCTTCCTATAAAGGTTTCCGCCTCGGACACTCATAGGCAATGTCCTCCTCTGCCCTAGGGGCTCTCTGTGAGTCAGGAGTGACTCCATGGGGCACAACATCTGGACGTGAAGCCCAAGGGAAAACCAACAAACAAACTCACTGCCATTGAGTTGACCCTACAAGGGGAAGTAGAACTGCCCCTTGGCTTTCTGAGACTGTCCGCCCTTTATGGGACAGCCGCCTTTCTCCCATGAAGCAGCTGGTCGTTTCCAACTGCTGACCTCACTGTAGAAGTCCAATGCTAACCAACTACACTACCAAGGGGGTAAAGGAATATTGTTTGATTGGGGAGAACGACAAGGATTTCTACTTCTATGAAAAGGTACAGTCTTAGAAACTCACAGGGGAAGTTCAACCCTGTCCCCCAGGGTCTCCATGACTTGAAATCAAGTCAATGGCAGTGGGTTGAGTTGTTGTTTGATTTAAGGATTTCTCGATAAGAAAAGGACAGGCATTGCCTGTGAGCTATTGTCATCACACTGCTGGGACTCTGGAGCAGAAGATTCCCCAAAACAGAAACCACCGGCTTCCTCAGGTCACCTGATTTCTGCTCCTCTGTGCCCTCCTTCTCAGCAAGGTTCCTTGCTTGACCCCAAGCCCAATGAGGCTCACAGCTCTAAGTCCATAACATAAACCCCTTCCCGCCCCAGAGTGACTGGGTCTCTTTGTTCAAACTGGAAGAGAGAATTGACTATAGACCAATCCATAAAGATGGTCAGAAAACAGTTCTGGTCCAAACATGTGTGAGATCTTAAATAGTGGGGGGCGGAGGGGTGGCAAGGTGGAGAGGTGGTAAGTCTGCCCTTTACTGGGGAAGTTATTCAGTGTTGATGCTCTGCCAGGTTAATGCTTGCTTCTGTCACTATAATAGTAATGTGTTGAACCAGGACACCTTTGTCCCTGACCTTAGATTTAACTTTTGCTATGGTTTCAGTCCTTGCTGGCAATCAATCAATCAGTTCTCAATTACCTCTATGAAGCATTAATAAAAATCAAATGTGTAAATTAACCCTCTCTCAAAATAACAAAAGATTAAAAATATTAGCATAAACTTATAGTTTCATTGGTAACTGCCAGAAAGGACACATTTCGTGCAATAGCAAGATAATGGGGAATAACGGAAAGATCCATTAAAGGGAGATTGGTTTCATAAATTAAGATACAGCCACTTGATAAAATAGCATCCGGACATTAAGCAGAATGCAGTAGACCCAAAGATCATGGCATGGGCTATTGGCCAGGATGTACTGGGTGAAAAAGCAGACGTGTCCAACAGTGGATTTTAGAGAAAAGAAAGTTTTGAAAATGAATTGGACAGAGTGCTTGCAAAGAGTACAAAAGAAACAGAAGAATTTTATAACCGGAGGTCAGTGGTAAGTGAAGGCTTACTCTTCACCGCTTCCATTTCTTATCATTACCGTGTGTTAAGGTTTTAAAGCACCCGTAAAGAGCAAAGAGGGCCCTTGAGGACTAAGGTGCACCTGACCAAAGCCATGGTATTTTCATTTTGCTCAACTGCATGGGGAAATGCATAACGAAGGACAGTGACCATGTTCTGTATGGAAAAGTTGATGGTGTTGGTGGAGAAGATTGAAAGCACTCTACTGAACAACAACAACAACCAAATCTGTCTTGGAGGAAACACAACCAGAATGCTCCTTTGAAGCAAAACTGGGCACCTGAGACTTATGTCAGGAGAGACCGGCCCCTGGAAGAGGACACCGTGCTTGGCAAAGCCGAGATTCAACAGAGTAGAGGAATGCCCTTAAGGATGTGGGTTGGCACAGTGGCTGCAGCAATGGGCTCAAAGATAGCAGAACCGGGCAGTGTTTTGTCCTGTTGTACGTAGGGTTCATTTGAGTAGAACTGATTCGACACACCTAACAACAACAAGAATACAGGAAAGGGTATCAGAAAGCTCATAGAAAACTAAAATGGAAAGATAATGAAATTTTTCCGTGAACTTTTTTTATAGTAAATGATCATTTTATTGGGGGTTCTTACAGATCTTATAACCATCCATACATCAATTGCATCAAGCATATTTGTACATATGTTGCCATTGTTATTTTTTGAATACTGCCATCCATTAACTTTTTGAAGCCCCCATATATATCCAAAATGTTGTATTATGTGTATGTATGTGCATGTGCGTGTGCATGTGCCTGTGTGCACATGTGTCCAATGCATTTGAAGGGCCCATCCCTTGTAGGTCACTCAGGAATGTGAAGCATCTGCGGGATCACTCCTCTGACCTGTGGCTTTCTGCTCTGATTGTGTGTGTATGTATTGTTATTGTTAATTGAATGAAGGTTTACAGAGCAAATCAGTTTCCCATTAACAACGCATATACATTTTGTTTCACCTCATTGATAAAATTCCCACAATGTAACATCACACATCCCACATCCTCCCTATGTTTCCTGCTTCTAATCCCCTTCCTTTCCTAACCTTTCCAAACGCAGTCCTTGAGTAAAAAGTGGATACCGCCCTAGTGAGATTGTTCCTATTGTAGCTACTTTGGCTGAAAATTGAACCATCAGGATGAGTTCACTTCCAGACTTTCAAGGGGGCTAAGTACCCCCATATGAGGGGTTCTACCAGGCTCTACTTGACTGGTGGAACTCTCTTTGTTTTTGCTTTTTACGATTTTAAGTTTTGCTCCTTATTTTTCTCCCATTCTGTGTTAGTCTGGGTAGACTAGAGAAACAAATCCATAAACAATCATATGTGTATAAGAAAAACTTTATATACAAGAGCAGTTGAATATTGAGAAAATATTCTCAATATTCAGATCAAGTCCATAAGTCCAATATTAGCCCATATGACGGACACCAATCTATAAAGTCCTCTTCAGACTTGTGTAGTCTCATGCAGTGATGCCAAATGCAGGAAGATCGCAAGCCAGTGGGTGGGAAGTCTTGTAGATCCAGTGGCATTGTAAGCATCTCAGAGCTGGCAGGGGTCTCTACGTGACTTCTCTGGCCCCAGAGGTCTGGCACCATCAGTCTCTTTCCATGTGTCTTCTCCACAGGGATGTCTCACAGGGAGTGAGCCAAGAGTGTCTCCTACCTCCAAGGAGGAATAAGGGAGTTCCCAGCATCCTCAGGAGAATGCCATGCCCACACAGAGGCCTCATTGACTATGACCTGATTGACAGCCTAGACTCCACCCCTTCACTCTGAATCCTGCAATTGACACCAGATTATGTAACTACCACACACTCTATCCAGGACCCTCTAATGCGACCCCTTGTAAGCAGTTTCTAGTGGCTGCATATATCCTCTAGTTCTTCTAGTCTCAGGGCCATGAGACCGATGTCCGTGTGATCCATTCATCCATTGGACTAATTGTTTCCATGGAGCTCCAATTTTATTTGCCTTAGATGGCTGATCACAATATTTTAAGATCCCAGTTTATACTCCATCAAAGTAGAATATAGCACATTTTCTTTGAGGATTAAGATATACAATTGACATTGGTGTCCCTAGAGATGATGATCTGAAGCTCCCTGGCCCAGCGACCCATTCCCTCAAAGTGTTTGGTTTTCTCTGTTTTCGTAACTTTGGCCCCTGTATGCTTCACCACATTCACAGACATATTTTCAGCAAAGGTACAATTATTCCCTGTGTAATCTCACTCTCCCTCCCACGCCCATTCAGTCCACGAGTCTATACACATCTACTGTTATTGCAGCATTGTAGATATAACACAATGTTTGCATTATTATGCAACAATTGTAATACCTGTGCAACAATTATGAATTATAACAAAATAATCACCATTATTGCAGAATTATGTATATAAATACTTATCTCTGTTGTGTTGACTCTTATATTCTTACTCATGTCCTCTCCTGTTTCCATCATTTTTGTGTTGTGGTTGTGCACTGGGCTGCTAACCATAAGGTAAGAAGTTCAAAACCACCAGCCTCTCTGTGGGAGAAATTTGAGGCTTTCCACTACTGTAAAAAGTTACATTCACAGAAACTCAGAGGGACAGGTCTACTCTGTCCTATAGGATGTGTATGAGTTGTAATCAACTCAGTGGCAGTGAGGTTGGTTTGGGTTGTTTACTCATCAACACAAGTCTACCCTCCAACCAGCAATTTACTTTTCCTCCCATTCTCAACCCTGGCACTCATCAAATAATGTTTTTTTTTAAGTGTGGAAACCTTTACTTGACTTTTCATGGTGGTGATCTCATACAAATATTTAGCCTTTTGCAATTGACTCATTTCACTCAGCATAATGTCCTCCAGGTTCATCCATGTTATGAGGTATTTCATAGATTCTTTGTTCTTCTTTAACAGCGCAGAGGATTCCATTGTGTGCATGTCTCATCGCTTATGTATCCATTCCTCTCTACATGGATATCTAGGTTGTGTCTACCATTTGGCTATTGTACTAGTGCTTCAGTAAACACACGTGTGCAGAGACCTGTTCCTGTAGCTCATCTTACTGCTCTGGGATCTGCTCAGATCTTATATCTGATTTTACAAAGCTCTTCGTGGTTTATAAAGTGCTTTCCTAGCTATTTGACCCTCAAAACAACCTTCTGAGGGGAGTAACCTGGGAGTCATCTCATTTTATAGATAAAGAAACATAGATTTTAATGCAACCACAAGACCAGGGAGTCCGGGTCTTTTAAATACCAGCCCTGTGCTCCTTGAATATGCACTTGACCAGGCAACTTACTGAGTGACGTCTTCATTGCACGCATCTCCAGAGCCTCAGCCACAACCCTCCCCCAAAAGCCTCCCCAGGTCCTCCCCTGTACTCCTCCTGATCATGGACTCCCTTATAGTCCAGAAATTACCAGAACTGTAGGGACTCTGTCTATTTACTTATCTGCACCATCTCCCTGATCCAAAAGTGAGCTCCTAGCCCCACCCCTCCTCTGTCTACCCCATGCCCAGCGCCATGCCTGGCACGTGGAAAATGCTCAGTAAATGTTTGTCAAATAAATAATTCAGGGAATGATCACCAGAGCCCAGTGGCTTCATATGATTTGAGTTATTGCATTTTTTTCCCCATCGAGAAAGAAAGGCTCCCAGATGACCCCTCGGCTGTGTTCAGATATTGTAAATAATTGATCATAAAGATGAAATGCTCAGGCTGGACGGAGACCAGGGAATCTGTCAATATCGTGGGAATAAATCTCTGCTCTCAGCGGCCCAGCGTCTGAGCTGGTTTTCCGAGGCCATTAAACTATCACTACAGCTCAGGCATTAGTTGGAATAAAGTGTTTGTGTTTGTTTGTTATCATTTCTTAGTAAAACTAATTAAGGAACTAATTGATTGTTTTGTTGTTCTACTAATTAACTCCATATGGTGCCCATTTCCATGGAGATAGACTATGAGTTATGGGAAGGACTCTGATTTAACGTGTCGTTTCTGGGTTTGGGGACAATCCTTTAAAATTAAGTACCCTTTCCTATCTCATTTCCCTTCATTGCTGCAACCATGTTCTTGGCCTTCCTGGTTCCTTAAGGATGAGAGTATGGGGCCTGCCAGCACTGGCCATGAAAGAGCCAAGAGGATTAAAGCAGGGAATGAAGAAAGCTCTGAGCTAAGATAATGATTATTAGAGAAAGTACCATTTTTAGCACCTACTATATACCTAGAGGGAGCCCTGGTGGCATGGTGGGTTAAGTGCTGGGCTGTGAACCACCAAATTGATGGTTCAAGCCCACCCGCCTCTCTGCAGGAGAAACATGAGGCTGTCTGCTCCACTGAAAATCCTTAGTCTCAGAAACCCTGAGCAGCTGTACTGTTCCATTCTTGAGGGTCACTAGGAGTTAGAATCGACTCGATGACAGAGGATTTGGTTTAGGGTTGGATGTAGATAGAATTGTGCTGAATATACGTAATCCCAATATTTCTGATGACCATGGCATGTATTAGTGGCCTCATTCTGCAGAGAAGAACCTGAGTTTTCAGGGTCAGTTGCGTAAAGTAATGTAGCTAATTTGTTCATTCATTCAACAAATATCTATTGAGCATGTGTGATGTGCCACTCACAGTTCCAGATTCTGGAAATTGTGCTGAATCACACAGATTAGACCCCTCCCTTTCTGGAGCTTGCTTTCTTGAAGTGAGATAGATAAAAAATAAGGAAACAAATAAAGAATGCTATTTTAGATCTAGCCCATGACAAGGGCCAGAAACATTAAGTTCAGAGATGATGGAAGAAGCAATGGAGATGCTACTATAAATCAATTGGTTGGGGAAGGCTTCTGTGTGATCAGGTGATATTTGGGCTGGAATCTGAAAATTCAGAAATGGAAGTTCAGCGTGAGGGAGCTCAGGAAGGAGGAAGGAAAGGTGAAAGTGCAGCCTACCTTACATCCTGTGGTTAGTCTAACTCATGCCATCTTTTCCCTAACCTCTCAAAGCCCCTTTGGGATTTTTTATAACATTCTGTACTGCTCAGAAGGAACCCTGGTGGTGGAAAGTCTACACGTTGGGCTGCTACCCACAAAGTCAGCAGTTCAAAACCACCAGCCACACCACAAGAGAAAGACAAGGCTTTCTACTCTCATAAAGAGTTACAGCCTCAGAGACCCACAGAGACTGTTCTAACCTGTCCTATGGGGTCACAGTGAGTCAGAATTGACCCAATAACAATGAGCTTGCTTGAGTTTTTGTTTGTTTGTTTGTTTAGTATTGCTCAGAGTAAAATATGTTAGATACAGATGCCTCCTGTTAAAGTCACCCAGACACCACAAAGAATCCTCTTCGATGTGCCTCATTTGATTGCTAGTGGCCCATTCTTGCCTTCTAGTGAGTCAACAAAGATCTCCTGAGACTGTCCTAACCTTATTGGTATATCTACTTGCTCATGGTCAACAGCCACATCCTGGGATTATCCTGAAACTTGAGTTACTGTAAACCATCTATATATGACGTCCCCGTGTTGTGAGTTTCATAGTGGAAAGTACTTCATCTCTGTGTGTTCTGTGCTGTTGTTGGTCTCCCCACTGGGGTCACCTTCTACTAAACGTCTTTCTCCTTTCTGACTTGGAATGAGTGAACGGACTCTGCTGCTCCCAGGTGCAGACCCCTATTCCACAGTACAGGGTCACCCAGGAGAGCAAAGCCAAGTCATATGGGCCTTCACTAACTGGGTCGAGTTTGGATCCTATCTGATATGAAGGTTTGCCTCCCTGGCTCTCTTGTTGTTATTGTTGCTGTTGTTAGTTGGCCCCTAATGCATTATTAGCTCATACGTGCCAAAAGGACTGGACCCTTGTGATCCACAGAGTTTTCATGGCTGATTTGGGGAGAAGGTTCCAGAAGGCTTCTTCTCAGTCTGTAAGCTCTGCTGAAAACTGTTCAGCAGCACAGCAACACGGAAGCTTCTACTGACAAATGATTGGTGGCTACCCTGAGGTGCACTGACCAGAAATCAAACCTACGTCTCATGTGTAAAGGGAAATAATTCAGCCTCTGAACCCTCTACTGTGCATGTTCTTTTCCTAACCCTCTGCTTTCCCCTGTTTGGGTCTGGGGAAATCTTATGAGCATACACTAGGCCCTCATTGAGCATTGCTCCTGAGAAGGTCCGTGGAGACTGCCTTTCTTAGTGGTTCCTGACCTTTGGTCCCCAAATTCTCAAGACTCAAAGAAATTAGTCTTAGGATGCCAGGCCCAGGACTAAGAATGCTTACTTATCCAATGTGAGGCCTCATTACTTAGGTCATAGTGAAGATTTGTGTTCAGTAAATACATATTCCCCTCCCACTCTTAGTAGAATATACTTTCATGTCCATTGTAGTTGGCCTGGGTCATGTGACTTCATTTGGCCAGTAGGAGTCCACTAAATATGATGCAATCAAGGGCCTTATATGTGTTTGCTAGATCCACTGGGCCCTATTGCTCCAGGAATCTGTCACAAGTGAAGTCTCAGTGGTCCCAAAGCCAACCCACAGTCTGTCACCCACAGCCTGGACTAGAGTTGCCCCAAACAGAGCAAAACCCAGCCTAGAACAACCATCAACTGACAGGCTTGTAAGCCTGAGAACAAATGGCTATGGTTCGAAGGTATTGAAGTTTTGGAAAGTTTGTTATCTAGCAACATGGCACCCGTAGCGATTAGCGTATCTGCTGGGTGCCATGCCCTTGACTAGAATGTGAGGGTGCGCAAATGAGTAAAGTTAAGACTTAGTTTTGTGGTAGTTACATAATCTGTTATCAGTTTGAGGATTAAGAGTGTAGGGGTGGAGTCTAGGGCATGACTTCTCCTGAGAATTCTGGGAACTCCGGTATTTCCTCCTCAGAGCCAGGAAACACATTCTCTCTTGGCTAACTCT
The DNA here is from genome assembly GCF_000313985.2 of Echinops telfairi. Taxonomy (NCBI): domain Eukaryota; kingdom Metazoa; phylum Chordata; class Mammalia; order Afrosoricida; family Tenrecidae; genus Echinops; species Echinops telfairi. Next base: position 24,540,012 of record NW_022111310.1, read on the forward strand.
CTTGGAGACTCTCTACTGACAAGACACATGGCCCTGCACTGATAGACCCTGTATCTTGGGAACTGGAGAAATGACTTGGAGACCCCTGCCAGGGATGAGATGCTTACAATGCCACTGGATCCAAAGACTTTTTACCCACTGGCCTGTGATCATCCTGCATTCGGCATCATTGCGTGTGTTTTGTGATTCTGAAGAGGACTTTATAGATTGGTATCACACATATGGGCTAATGTCC
>NW_022111310.1:24541647-24551248 GCF_000313985.2 Echinops telfairi
ATAGCTCCAATCAAGCATGATGGTGGTTAGCATTCTGAAGTTAGACATATAGACATATAGGGGGCACTCACACTAAATATAGTTCCTCATATAGCATTAGTCAGGAAGCAAGTATTTCTCACTTCCAACTATATGCCAGACGTTGTTTTAGATCCTGGGGATACAAGGATACTACAAGGAGCCCAGGTAATACAGTGCGTGGTAGAGTGAAATTTCTTAATATGACTCTTCTACTCAAGTCTCTTTAACTCCCCTGTAACAAATGATCTGGTAGGACTGTGTAACACTAACGGAGAGGCTTGGTCCGTTTCATTACCGCCTCCCCAGAGAGAAGGATAAGCCCTTCGTTGAAGCAGGGGCAGAAGAGAGAAACCTCAAAACCCTTGGAAGAGCACATTCGACGTCGTTGTCTGGAGTGGTGGCAGCTGCTGAGGCCCTAGCCATCGCAGACTGTGTCACGGAGACTCAGAAGAGCAGCTCTGAACACGTGGGGCCCCTTCTCCTCAGCTCACCTGAGATTCTAGCGGTGTGGGACAGGGTGACAGGCAGGCTGCATTCCTGGCCTATGGAGGCAAAGGCCAAGGGACCGTGTGACTGAGAGACTGGGGATGGGCCGAGAGTCTGAGAACTAGAGTGACACTTGACTATTGACTGAAGCGCTCAATGGCTGAATCCTTACTGTTTACTGTTCCTGACTTGTGGTGCCCTATTGACTTCCCTAATAAACCCCCTGCACCATGAGTATTGTCCTGTAAATTTTGCGTGGCCATTGCGATGAATTATCAAACCCAGCATACATATAGAGTGGCATGGGAGGAAAGGTTGGTATCAGAATGAGTAAAGAAGGCTGGTGCAGGGAGGCATGGCTGACCCCTGCCGCATGGAAATCAGGAAGCCAGAGGAGGTCAGACCTGTCCACTCTCATTGCTTTTTACCACACAGGGGTCAAAGCGTGGAGCTTCCTACGGGAATGTCAGTAGTTAGTTGGAGCCCACAAGCTGCTCCTTGGGAGAGTCCATATTGGTAGCCTGGGAAATCCTGAGGGCAGTTCTTCTCAGTCCTCTGGGGCTGCTATGAGTCAGCATCGACTCTGTGGAAGTGGGGTTTTAGGTGGATATAACTATGAACAAGATTCTCAGATTCTAGGGAGGCGTGAGAGATAGTAAACAGAGAAGAAATATCAGAATATGAAAAGGGGAGGGGGGGTCAAGGTGTGAAATTCATTATAAGTTCTGCCACAAAATCTATGGTTACATCAATGTTCAACACCGCAAGTACAAGAGAGTGTCAGCCATGGCCTATCCGGGGCATCTTCTGTGGGCCCATCTTCTTCTAAACAGCACTTCAATGTTTTTAAATCCACTTAAAAGATAACAGGAGAAAATTCATGGCTATCGAGTCGATTTGACTCTTGGAAACCCCATGTGTTACATAGTAGAACCCCCTATAGGGATTCCCAGGCCTTCCTTTATGGTGCCACCATTGGATTTGCACCGATGGCCTCTAGGTTGGGAGGTGAGTATTAATTGATCGGGCATCTAGCGACCTTCAGTGGCAGGAGCACTTGTTTAGTTCTGATTGAATTGAGAAAGGGGGACCAGGGAGATCCAGAAGAGCCCAGTCATTCTAAAAGTGGGTAGAAGTCCTGCCTGTCTGCTGTGCCCCTTCAAGTTGAACAATTCTTGAGCATTTCTAAGAAGCACAACTAGTTGGAATAGGGAGCAGCGGGGAAGTCTCCCTTTCACTCTCCCCCCTCGCCTGCTCAGGTCAACCTCCTCCTCACCTCAAACGTAGCTCTTCACCCAGATTTCTCAGACTCCCCTCAGCACCTTCTCCCCACCAGCCTATCTCTAACCTTCCCAATTGTTTATTTCCTTTGATGTTGAAGCTCCAGGATAATTGTTGCCGGAGAAGCAATCAGCTCAGCCTTCGACAAGTCATCGAGACAGACAGGCAGGCAGGGGTATTAGGCTGTCAATTTTCAGACCCCTCCAAATGTTAGAACAATTTTGGTGAATTACGAGCAATAGAAAATCACTTTGGGTGCTCATTAGGCAAGAGGCAGGAGCAATGATAAATGCTTAGCGCGGAGGCAGAAGCAGCCTTTTTCTGCATCACGAAGTCTACATTCTAACATCTTCTCAGGATGACTTGCTTAACTCTCACTCTTCTGGAGCAAGCCCAGTGAACCTCCAAGGTGATGAGCAGAGGCAATCCCTCCATGTCCTGGACAATTCACAGTGCACTCACGGAATGCCCACTGTTTATGATGGGTCCCAGAAGGGAGCAAGACAGTCCAGTAAGACAGTCGCTCTAAGACCAAACTCATCGCCACGCGGTCAACTCTGACTCAGAGTGACTCTGTAGGAGAGGGTACAAGGACCCCACAGGGTTTCTCAAGACTGTAAATCTTGAGAGAAGCAGACTGGCACACCATTCTCCCATGAAGCAGCTGGTGGGCTCCACTCCCCGATCTTTTGATCATCAGCCGAATGCTTACAAAAGAGCAGCACATGGAAATACAAGGAAAGTGAGAACAGACTAAAGACATGGGAGCAAGGTGACTGATTCTGACCACTGGTTGGGGTGGCAGTGAGGCAGTTTCAAAGAAATGGAATTTCACCCTTATTGTTGCTAATGTCCTCACAATTAAAAAAAATTAACCAGTGCCATTGAGTCCGTCTCAACTCATAATAACCTTTTATGACAGCAGAACTGCTCCATAGGGTTCCTAAGACTGTAAATAGTTACAGGGAGCAGAGAGTCTTATCCTTCTCGAAGAAATAGTCATAGGTTTGGACTGCCGACCTTGTTGTTTGAAACCCAGTACTTAACCCGCTGAACCTGAGTGGTCGTCTAGACTCTGGCTCTAACTCAGGGCAGCCCCATGTACAAGAGCACGAAACGTTGCCCAGTCCTGTGCCATCTCCACAATCACTGTACACTTTAACCAAAAAGGGTCTGGGTGCCCCAAAGGTACTACAATGGAAAAGACTGGAGAGAAACAGGACTCCTGAGACCTGCGCCAGATGGGAAGGGAGGCTCCGTGGTGGTTCCAGAGCATGGGACCAGGACACCTCTGGCTTTGGCTTAGTGATGAGCCTAGACCTTGGGCCAGGACAAAGACTGAAGCTTGAGGAGTGTGGGTGAGGGGCGGATCGATGGTGTGGAGTGAGGCGAGATCTGGAAGTCAGACAGCACCTGACACACAGAGATGAATGTACAACATTTTCACTTTGATCCCAAAGCCAATAGCCTATGCCCTGGATGGAAGACACACCGGTGAGAGAAGTTTGTAGGAGAAAGATTTAAAAGCAGGAGACGACTGCAGCTCTGAAAAGGCTAGCCTTAAATTAAGCCTAGACTTGTTACAGTGGTCCCAAATGCAGACCATCAAAAGTACAACCAGGATCTGATAAAGGCATCTCTCTTCTCTGGAATGAGAACCAGGGAGCTGAAGCTACATGGGCTGGTGAGTTATGCAAGCACCCAGGCTGCAGAGTCAAATCCACGTGGGGTTAAGTCCTGACTGGAGGGTTTAGTAGCTGCAACCTTGGGTGAGTTACATTGCTTCTCTAAGCTTTAGTCTCCTCAACTGGGAAGGCTATTGGGAAATTACAGAAAACAGATGCAAAGCAACCGATTAAAAAGCCTTGCTTGAAATAGGTTCTCAAAATGTAGTGGTAAGGATGAACATCATCATACTAGGATCACATCATAATGTAATAGTTGCATTTTTTTGTCAGTTGATCTTGGCCAGGATTCTCAGTGGCTTGACATTGAGGCATTTGCTGCTGTTGTTACGTGCCACTGAGCTGGTTCTGAACCATGGTGACCTGATGCCCGACAGAACGAAACACTGCCCACTCCTGCGCCTTTCTCCAAATGAGGCATAGTTATCCCCAGAGATATAACAACATCATGGGATCAGCTCCATGATGGACTCTGCTGTCAGCAGCGGAACAGTTGTATGAAGATTACTCACGTCCCACCCCGATACACTCAAAAAGAGATTTCCTTGGGGGTGTGGCCTACTTCCTACATAAATAGAAGCTGTGGAAAGCTAGCATCTGATCCATGGGCTTGAGTTAGTCCGGGCTGGGCTGTTTCTTTGGTAAACATTTCTTTCTTGATATACAATTCTTCTTTATACATATATGACAGCCATGGTTCTGTTTCTCTAGAAAACCCAGCCTAACACCACCTGCCATATGGTCCAGCTCTGTGCCAGCCCCATGAGGGGCTGCAGATCAGACAGAGATGATAAGAGAAACTCCCACTGCCATCAGGTCGATTCCACTCATAGTGACCCGCTATAGGAGTTCTGAAGCTGTAAATCTTTACAAGAGCATACAGCCTCAGCGTTCTCCAGTGGAGTGGCTGATGGGTTTGAACCACCGACCTTACAGTAAACAATAGAATACCCAACAGCGCTGCTGGGGCTCCTTTAAAATTATAATAGTGGCCTTTGAGACAGATTGTGATGGCACTGTTCTCATCAAATCCCATGGGCCTTGGTTGCTTTTAAAACCTTGAATGATGAAAATTAACCCACCAGGTAGACAGTGGAATGTGGGGGATGGTGCAGCTTGGGACCTCTAAGAAATGAAATACAGTGAACCCTCGCCACTTCGAGCTTCAACTTCCGAGGCTTCACTCTATCGCGGTTTTTGCGTAACAGCGCATGCTCTGTCATTACTGCCACTGATTGGCTCATACTATACAGGCTTGATACCATAAATATTATAATAAATAATAAAGGATAATTGTAACGTCCAAAATGTTTTACTGTATTTTCCCTTTTTCGTTTAATAAATTGGGTAATACGAGTGTAATGGTGACTAAAGGGTGTTTTTTCATGTCCTCTATGTCTAACTACGAAAATATTTGATTTACAAATAAGGAATCCTACGTCGCGGAATTTCATTTATTACGGTAGGGTCTAGAACCGATTAACCGCGATAAACGAGGGTTCACTGTACTTTATTTCATGGTGGCGGACGTATGCTGGGCCTGGGAGCAGACTATAAAAATAGCTATCGCTTTCTAGGCCACTGCAACAGGCAGTGTGGTGCTAGGGGTTTCCACATTTATCATCCCATCTCATCCCACCACATCTTGTTAGACATATATGCCCAGGAAACACAGACTCCATATTCCCATCATCATTACAAAGGGCTTTGTAACCTCAAGATGGAAAAGGTGCTGCTTGCTAAAAGAGTGGGTGCACTCCCTGTCACCGGGAGCACTCCCTGTCACCGGGAGCACCCCATCATGGTCATCAGACCTTCTGAAGAGCAGACTCTAGCACTGGGTTCAGGCAAGACTTGGTTCTCTGAGATTTCAACATTACTCCCCTGAAGCTGGTAACCTGGGAGGAAGGGGCACAGCAGTCAAGGAGACACGGGGATGCCTCTGAAAGTCTTCCTCATGTGTGGGCCCCACCTCCCTGAGGCATTGACTTTTCCCATCTCTACTGGAGGTGGATTCAGCCAATGGCACCTCCACCAACCCTGGGCATAAAGGCCCCAGAAAGGCAGGCTTTCTCTCTGTGCCTTAATCCTGTTTGAACTTATCCCATCTCCTTTGTTCTCCCATTTTAATGATTCTATTCTCTCCACTGCCCCCCTCAACAGCTATGCTGGATCAACCCCCACAGCAGGGAGCCGTTTAATTGGCAGTAACATTGCCAATGCTCAGCCTCACAGAAGGAGAGGCATTTAGTGGTGTTTGTTCTGTGTGAGGAGCAGAAGGGGGAGTTTTCTTCAGACCCATGTGGTACAGTAGCTTGTTCAACACGATCTGAAGGTGATAAATTGGGCCTGATTTTTCGGTCATTTTTCCCCCTGCCGATTCTTCTGACAAGTGGCCTCTGCTGAGATTGCTGGATGAGAGAGAATTGCTTTCCCCAGCCTTTCAGCTCCCCTCCTTCTCTCCCTCTTGTCCTTCCTCTGGGAGCACCCGCCAGCCACCACAAGGCCAGCCCCAAGGCCACGCCCAGCAGAGGCAGGGCAACATCTCTGAGCATTCGTGGGCCCCAGCTACTGAGGGCTGGGAAGAAAGAATTGGAAAGAAGGCAGCACACAACCATCAATTCAAGCACATCTGCAGGGCCTGCGGACTGGAAACCCTAAGCCTGACTCCCTCCCTCACTTCTCTGAGAGACTGCAAGTATCCTCCGGGCTGAGACCACACTGTTCACAAGCATGGATTCATTGCACTAGCATGTCTTGAATACCTACTGTGTGCCAGGCCTACAGGACTGGGATACATCATTGAGCAAGACTGACCAAGACGCCTGCCCTCATGGATAAGAAGGGAAACACAGTCTACCACCTAGAGACATACCAAATCACCAAATTATGGATTTTTAGAAGGTGCTGAGTCCTGTAGTGGCAGGGGGGAAGGGAAGCAGCAAGCGTAGGAGACAAACCACGATTGAGAGTCCAGAGTGGGGGTGGGGAAGTTGCAGTTTTCAGAACAGTGAGCCTAGTACCCCTTCCTGAAACAGTAATGGACCAAGGATGGTCCTGAATAGGTACACTCACCCATTCTTCCATGTGTTCATTCATTCTTCCATTCATTCATTTTTCCCTTCAAACATTCACTTATGCAATCATTGACTCCATCTTCACTCTGCCACTCACTGATTCACTCATTCCTCCATTCAGGTATCCATTCATTCACTTGCTGACTAAATCACTTATTTCCCCAAACATTCATTCCCCGTTCACTTATTCCTTCATGTATCAATTCACTCTCTCCCCTCCACCTTTGTTTGTTCACTCCCTCATTCATGCATCTTTTCCTGAGCTCACACACCCATCCACATCTCAGGCATCGAGCCCTTTTTATTTCCTTCCACAAGCACACCCCCTCTCTTCTGATCCTCTAGCTTGAGGGCTCTCAGAGCTTGAAGTGTACCTTCTGCTTCATTAACTAATGCTCCATCATTAATGCTTCATGTAGACATAGCCCCATCCAGGAGGCATCCCTGACCGATGGTCTGCATTAAAGATGCCAGCTCCTTTGGGTTCCCACAGTTATGCTTGCGCCACCACATTCTTCCCAGCAGTCAGTTTTGAGCTGAGTACCCCGTATATATCCATGAGTTCCTTGACTTTGGACATGTCTTACCTCCCTAGCTGGCACACAGTGGCTACTCAGACTGTATTTGTAACGTAGCACCCTGTGAGCAGAGAATTGGAAGGAGAAACCCAAACTGGTGACTGCTACCCAACCAAGGGCACACAAGGGGAAGAGCCAGTGGCTGAGCATCTCTATGTGCCAGAAGCTTACATACCTGAGTAAGCTTCCCCTGAGCAGCAGCATCTTTAGCCCCACTTTATAGATGAGATCATTGACACACAAATTCTCTTACAGCATACCTCCGCTTCTTCCCTAGAGATAAAAGTAAAGTCCACCTGGCAAGTTTGAGAGTGGAGCTCTGGGGCCACATTCAGTAGCCCTTAGCTCCCTGCTGGTGGCCAGTATAACATCCTTTTCCTGACTTTGCATTTAAATAGGGCCGGACCTCCCCAAGACTACAGAGCCTTGGCCTTAGCCCTTTTAACTGGTAATTACTCTGCAGCCACAGTGTGAGATCATCCATTAACCTCTGGCCAAAGTGCATCCTGCTAATCAGGCAGGCTCTGATTCCATCAAGCAGCCTGGCTGATTGCAGACCTTAATCACTGAGGAGACAGGTACAATCAACTGTCCAGCCCTCCTCCAAGGCCAAAGGAGGCCAGAAAGTTTTATTAGAAAGGGGCTGACATTTGGCAGCCTCTGCAAGGAAAGGTTGCCACAGGCGATGTCTCAGCCAAGACCCATTTAATAACCACGCAAGACCTAAAGAAGGGAGGAGCATGTGTCCAGTAGACAAGCATAAAGCAAGAAGAAAGAAACTTTTTGAGCACCTCAGATAGGCCAAGTACTACACTGGGTGCTTCCCTCCCATTATCTCTGTTATCTGTTGCCATCACAGTGGTCACTCATGGTGCTTTTATGTGGTGCAGATCAAAATGTCGTGTGTCCCATGATGGCCATCCAATGCTTGGAGTAGCTCTTCTCAAGTAGTATTGATTCATTCAACCCAGACTGCATCACACGATATTCTGTCATGATCCCCCGTGTTTACATTGGCTAATTTTCAGAAGTAGCTCACCAGACCTTACTTCTTGGTTTATCTTAGCGTAAAAGCTCGGCCGCCAGCTGTCCACTTTGGGTGATCCTGTTGGTATTTGAAGTACCAGTGGCATAGCCTCCAGCACCATCGCAACCACCACCAGGATATGAGAAACCGATGGTGGTCTATCCTCCCTAATCCCCCAAGCCAATGCTGTAAGGAAGATACTGTTGATCCCCTGGGTAAAATAGGAAAACTGAGGTTCAGAAGGACCTTTCCAAAGTCATATAGCTGGTAGGTGGCAGAGCTAAGAATTGATGATGAACTTTTCTGGCTTCGAAGACTATTCTCGATCCACCCCTCCAAGGTGTCTATCGTTCAGGCTGTCTGATTCTCCTGCGATAGGGACGACAAAGCAGTTGAGACTTAGGTTGAGAGTAATGTGCAGTGCCCAACGTGGTAACATTTGCATTTGAATAGAACTGTGATTAATCTGCAGAAGGTGTCTCAATAACAGCAGCCTTGCAGGCCAGTGTGTTAAACTGGGGGAGTGCTATCAGCTGGGCGGATACTCGTATCCTCCCTGTTTTCTTCAATCACTCTGGCCATGAAAGAGCAGCAAAGAAAGAATGAAGGCATTTTTGCCAGACTTTTGTTCGACAAAGAAAATAAATTAGAGATACAGTGTTCCAAGGAACAAAGGTAAGAAATATTCAGGTTAATGCTAATAGTCCAATTCTGGGGAGGAAACTTCAATGGCGCATAGAAGAGGAGAACAGGCTAAAGAAGGGCAGTGCCACCCAATGCCCAACATGAAATAAGCAGGTAATGTCAATCCATCACTCATGTTGATGCAGTGCTCTGGAACCTAGAAGTGGGTGGAAGGGCAAATGTAAAGGGCTCCAGACAGGTGACCCCAGAAACTTCCCATGACCAATAGAACTCCTCACTTTGCCCTGCCACCTCACATATCTAGTCTATACACCTTGCCCCTATTTATCCAATTGTCTCCACTCTCAGATCAACATCATTATCCAAACCACCATCTTCTTTGGCTTTGCCGAGAGGTTGTGACAAAGTGGCTGGGTCATGATTCTCAATGGTTTGACAGTTATGATGCAGACAGCACCCACGATAAAACTAATATAATGCAATCACTTGCACCATCGGATCTGCTCCGCATAGCCAGTCAGTTGAAGGAAGTTTCCTTGGCTGTGGTCTGATAGCGGCATACAGTATATGGAAAAGCTCATTTGCTTTGGGCTGGATCTGGGAGTGCGTTTGGATACTTGGTTAAAATGTAAATCAGGAGAAGTCACTAGCTTAAAATCTGACATCTGACCCTGTTCTTTGATGCCTGATACCTGATCCCTTCGACACCTCGTGATCACACAGGCTGGTGAGCTTCGTCCATGTGGACTTTGTTGCTTCTCAGCTAGATGGTCACTTGTTTACCTTCAAGCCTTTAAGACC
>NW_022111310.1:24552416-24557353 GCF_000313985.2 Echinops telfairi
GGATTTGTAAGGTTGAATTGGGAATATCATAGTGAGGGGGAGGAAGCATTTAAGAACTAGAGGAAAGTTGTATGTTTCATCATTGCTACACTGCACCCTGACTTTAATGCTTCCCCCACCACCACCACCACCACCACTATCATGGCCCCAATTCTACCTTACAAATCTGGCTAGACCAGAGAATGCACACAGGTACAGATAAGAGTCAGAAACACAGGGAATCCAGGACAGATAAACCCCTCAGGACCAATAATGAGAATAGAAATACCAGAAGGGGAAGGGGAAGGTGGGGGGAGAATGGGGGAACTGATCACAATGAACTACATATAACTCCCTCCCAGGGGAATGGACAACAGAAAAGTGGATGAAAGGAGACATCAGTCAGTGAAAGACATGACAAAATAATGATAAATTATAAATTATCAAGGGTTTATGAGGGAGGGAAGGGGGGAAATTGAGGAGCTGATACCAAGGGCTTAAGTAGAAAGCAAATGTTTTGAAAATGATGATGGCAACATATGTACAAATGTGTTGGACACAATGGATGGATGTATGGATTGTAATAAGAGCTGTAAGAGCCTCCAATAAAATTATTTTTTAAAAAGAAGAAGAACAAAATGGATTAACATAGTATCTACAACGATGGGCTCAAACATAAGAACAATTGTGAGGATAGTTTAGCATTGGATAGCATTTTGTTCTGTTGTATATAGGGTCACTATAAATCAGAACTGATTTGATGGCATCTAACAACAATAATTTGATCTGTCCAAAAAAAAAGCATTTTAGAGAATGACTATGGATTAGCCAAAACTTAGCCACATAGTGACTCCAATTGCAGCTGCTATTCCAGATATGGCTTAATTGCTTAAGCAAATTAATAATTTTTTTGTCTACAGCTATTGATCTGGCCAATGCTTTTTCTCCATTCCAGTTAAAAAGGATCACCAGAAGCCATTTGCCTTCACATGGCAAGGTCAACAATATATCTATACCACCCTACTTCATGAATGTATCAACTCTCCAGCACTATGTCTTAATGTAGTCCAAAGGGAACTTGATTGCCTTTATCTTCCACAAGCTTTTACACTGGTTCCTTACATTCATGGCATTATGTTGGTTGAACAATTTAAAAAAAGAAGTAGCATGACTCCAAACTTACTGGTAATGCATTTTCATACTAGAGAGTGAAAAACTAACCTAATAAAAAATTCAGTTGCTTTCTACCTTGATGAAATTTCTTGGGGATAAGTGGTTGGGACATGTCATGAGTTGGGCTGCTAACCACAAGGTCAGTGATTCAAATCTACCAGCCACTCCGCAGGAAAATGATGAGGCTCTCTGCTACCATAAAGATTTATAGCATCTTAAACCTGTAAGACAGTTCTTTGGGTTTTAGTTCTATTCTGTTCTACACTGTCAGCATGAGTTAGGATTGACTGCAGTAAGTTTGGAGCCCCGGTTTGACCTATGCCATTGTCTCCTGCTGGCTAAGCAACAATTTTCTGTGAAGAGACAGGGGAACCAAGAAAGGACCAGAGATATCCACCTATGAGGTACAAACAGTGAAGTGCAAGATCAGTAGCTGAAACATCTGCTGTTCTAACAGACCCGGAAGTGTCTCTGAACAGACAGGTCTAATTTCTTCCAGAAAGGTCACAGGTTTAAAAACTCTGTGGAACAGTCTTCTGTACACATGGGGTCATGAGTTGGAATCAACTCAGCAGCAACTACCAACAACCCAAGCGTAGTTATCTTTTTAGTTCCTTCCCTCCAAAATAAAATTACAAAACAAATTTATACTTTTCATTTTTCTATAGGAACCACGATGTCTTTTTAAGACTTAGAAGCGCTATTGAAAGAAAATAAATCCTGAAACAGTAAATATAGGCCTTTGTTTTCATGATCAAAGAGAGCAAATTGAAGCAGAAGCTAGAGAAGGCTGTAGAATTAAACAACCTAGATTTAAGTTGCAGCTCTGTGTCTTCCTAGCTGTGTGGCTTTGAGTGAATCACCCCACTTCTCCGACTCTCAATTTCATCATCTATGAAAACAAAAGTTACTGATATCTTTCTTGAAATTTATTAAGAGGACTGTGATGCATTTTCCTCCATAAATAATCATTGTCATTGTCATTTTCACTGGTGGTGTTGGTGGGTAAGCATTGGGCTACTAACCACAAGGGCAGCATTTCAAACCCACTAGCCACTCCACAGAATAAAGATAAAGTTATGTGCTCCCATAAAGATTTTCAGCCTCAAAAACCCGATATAGATCTGTTATGAGTCAGAATTAATCCAATGCCAATGGGTTTGGATTTTATTTTGGTCACTGGAGAATAGATCATGAGCTTTGGACTCAGCTCTGCCTCATTTGACTGTGACTTTGGGTTTATAGCTTCCTGTGATAGTTACAAAATCTGTAACTACCAGTGTCTACTTGAGACTGCTAACAGTGAACTGGTGGAATTTAGCCTGTTAATCAGGTCGCAGCTTGATGACCACATTTGGAGGAACAACAGGGATAAATAGCTCACCGGAGGCCATATACACTCTCTCCCTGTGAGACATTCCTGTTGACAAGCCACATGGAGCTATGCTGATGGAACCAGAACCCTGGAACTGAAGGAGCTATGTGGAGGCTTCTGCCAGCACTGAAATCCTTCCACCACCACTGGATCCACCAGATTTTCCACCCACTGGCCTGTGATCTTCTTGAATTCAGCATCATCGCATGTGTTGGTGCATCTGAAGAGGAATTTATAGATTGGTATTGGACATATGGCTTAACATCAGACTTATGAATTTGATCTGGACTGGGCTAGAATGCTTGCTTAATATACAATCACTCTTTGATATAAAGTTCCCTATTACACACATATGAGTGTCTCTGGATTTGTTTCTCTAGTCAACCCAGACTAACACACTTCTCTTTGCTGAGCCTTTTCCACTTCCCTACTTAGAATGCCTTCCTTGCCATACACGCCACAGTGGGTCACCATCTTCCCAGATGGACTTTCTATAAGTTCTATAGGAGTTTGGGGTGAGGAATGCATATCTGAATCACAAGTTCCAGTATATATGCGCTTCCATTTACAGAAATATCTCCAAAGATTCCTGTGGCCTTTTCACTAGTAGCAACTTCAGAGAAGAGGACTCCACCCCAGATCTGACTCCTCTTTTACATTATATCTATGAGGGGATTCAACCAATCCATACAAGTTAGTGGAAATGTTGCCACAAACTTTTGAAGCACACACACACACACAAAGTGATGATTGAGTCCGTTTCAATTCATGATGATCTTTGTGTGTCAATAGAATCATGCTTCATAGGATTTTCAATGACTTATTTCTTGGAAATTAATCATCAAACCATTCTGTAGGGGCACCTGAGTGGACTCGAACCCCTAGTCTTTCAATGAGCAACTGAGCATGTTAACCATTTGCACTACTCAGGCATCTCGTTTTAATTAAAAATCATGTTAATATGGATCAACAAACATTCCCTTAGAACCTACTCTGTGCCAGGCACTAACTGAGGAATTGCAGATAAAAAAAGTACAGTCCCTAAGAACTCAAAGTGAGGGGCATAAGCCATTCAAAACTGGATTTTACCTCTTTTCCAGGCTCTATAAAGACCTGTGGTCTCAGGGCCCCAACACACAACTAGCGGTATATTCAAACAGGGTAATTGAGATGATTTTAGTCAAATATCTTGTGCAAGGTAAGGTAAAGCCAACAAGGGACAGACTGTGCAGTATTCTGAAGCTACATCTCTTAAACAAAGGGAGGAACCAGTTATGGAACTCAGAGGGAGTGGTGACAGCTTAGGAGAAAGAAAAGAAATTACCCTAGTCTCTTTTTCCTCCCATCCTTGAATTTCATGCTATTCCTTCCTACGAGCTAACCTCAACAGGAAGTCAAAATGTGGGGAGCCCACTGATGCTGTTAGTTTCCCAGAACACAGAGCAGAGTAGATAGGGGTATGAAGAAAGGATGTGGAGGGGCAAATGGAGCATATGCAATACACCTGCCTGCTCTGGAGAACTGGGCATGACCCTGGGAAGAATATGACCTTCACCCCTTCCACTCATGGAATTCCCTCCTTTAGCCTGAATTATTCTTTCCTGGAATGTTCAACAAAATGCTGTTGTTGAAACAACCTGAGATCTCTAAGGCTCAATTGAAATTCTCTCCCACTCCCCAAGTCTCCTGGTAACATTGCAGGATGACTGCAGCTCATATTCAGCTGTCTCCAGAAGATTAAACAGTCCCCTGGAAAAGGCCACCACGTCCCGAAGGAGACCCATTCATGCTCATTCCCTCAAGAAACTGGCTTTTCAGAACAAGTATACCGGTTGATTTCTTCTCTGGTTTGTGAGGAAGTTGTCTTGGGAGGAAGTTATTTATGAAAGGGCAGGACATGTGAATATCTTCAATATTAAAACACCCACACCACTCTGTTTGAATGGAATGTTGAGAAAACCAATAACAATCATCGTATTAGCAATAGCAATAACTGACATTTATTGGACACTATGTTTTAAGGTTCATACACAAATTATCTCATTTGGTTGTCACACCCTCATATGGCAATTCCTATTAGAAATGCCATTTTACAGTGGAGAAAACTGAGTCACAGAAAGAGTAAAGGACCTCATGATGATCCCACAAGTAACAAAAGGCTAAATTGGGATGAAACTCAGTCTGGGTCTCTCTCTAAAGCATTGGTTGTCAACTGAGAATGATTTTGCTCCTGAAAGGACATTTGACCATGACAGGAGACATTTCTGATTGTCATGAATTTGGGAGGAGAGATTGCTAATGGTGTCTAATGGGCAGAACCCAAGGATGCTCCAAATATCCTACAATAAGAAACTTATCTGGCCCAATATATGAATAGTGTTGAGGAGGAGAAACCTGGCTCTAGAGCAGG
>NW_022111310.1:24558548-24560048 GCF_000313985.2 Echinops telfairi
GTCTAGACAAGAGAAAACTCCAGTGAGCATGGCAAGCCTCGTCTTCCAGTTCTCTAAGAAAGCTCTCCTGTGCACAAAAGGGAGACGTGTGGAATCTAGCTGGAGCAAAAAGATAGCCCCTTGTGTGGGAATGACGGGAGATATATTTCAGCTTCATAAAGGAACTTTTAACAATGAAAAGCCATTGAACCATTAAAACAGTCTACTTGGTAAGGAAATCACTCCTTCTCACCAAGGGACCCCAAGTGCAAGCTCAATATCCCGACGCAAAGATGCTATAGAAGGATCCCAGGGGACAAAGGTTGGGTCAGACCCTTTGAGGTCTCATTCGGTTCTATAAGTCTAGGATGCAAGCAAGGCAACTCTCTCCAAATTGGCCTCTATAGAACTCCGGTGAACTTCTCCAGCCAGCTCTTAGGAGAATCTAGAGCACCAGCTGAGAAAAATCACACCGACACTCCTGACCACATCACTTACTAAAAAACACTCCCTGCAGGGCAGGGAAAATCTTCCAGACATTTTTTTTTAAACTGTATCAGTGATTTGCTTGGAGCCGCTGACAGAACTTCAATAAATGTACTCTCAATGTAAACACACTTCTCCCCTCCTCCCTCGAACAAGTACTTTCTCAGCTCCCACCCACCTACACACCCCCTCTGTCTCTCCTCCATGTGAGCGGAGGAGAAAAGAGCAGACATGATTAAGGCAACAGCATACCCCCACCTGCAGGTGAGTCATGAACCGCCCTGATGATTCTAACGTGGGTGCTCTTAAGCCCAGCCCTTTCTCCTGAGTTCCAGACCCACACATCCAACTGCTGTGAAGCATTTCTTCAAAGTTGTCCTGAGAGCATCTCAGATTCATCATCATCATTACCATCCTCCTCCTCCTCCTCCTTAAAGTACCATGTTTCAAAAAGTATCCAAGCCAGACACCTCATCTCTCAGGAATATCATCAACTTCAATCACTCCCTCACCCTTTCATAAGCCATCCACTAATCCACTTCTGATTTAGCTTTTTTTTTTTTTTGCCTCCAGAATCAAACCCTAACTTAAGGATTTAAAGGAGACCCTATGTGTTGCAAAACCATTACTCAGCTACTAACCCAAAAGTTGGCAGTTCAAATCTACTGAGGCACTTGGGTAGAACAGCCTGGCTAATGGTATCTGAAAACTCAGAGCCACTGAAAACCTGATGCCTCCGCTCTCTTCAGCAATCCATGGGTCACCGTGTGCTGGAAACAACTTGACAACAACTGGTTTGTTTTATTTGGGAGACAAAAGAGTCCCCTGGTAGAGGAGTGGGAAAGTGAGACAGGGAAAAGGAAAAAAAGCCATCCAAAAGTACATTTATCAAGCCATCTCCCTCTGTGGGCAAAGGAAACTTAATTCCATGTAGAAACACAAGGAGCGGGTATAAAAACCAGTCTGAGTCACAACATCATTTTTTGGTTGAGGACACTCATGGGGGATGTTAATTCCCTGGCACTTACATCCTGT
>NW_022111310.1:24560889-24562125 GCF_000313985.2 Echinops telfairi
TAGCAGCAACAAAACATACAACTTTGCTCTAGTTCTTTAATGCCCCCCATCACGACCCCAATTGTACCTAACAAATCTGACTAGACCATAGCATGGACACTGGTCCAGATAAGAGCTCACAACACAGGAAATCCAGGACTGATAAACCCCTCAGGACCAATAATGATAGTAGCGTTACGAGGAGGGTAAAGGTAAGGGGAGAAAGGGGGAACCACTTGCAATGATTGACATATAACCATCACTCCCCACCTCAGTTGGATGAACAACATAAAAGAGAGACAGCAGTCGGTGTGAGACATGAAAAAAATAATTTATAAATTATGAAGGGTTCATAATGGAGGGAGTGGTGGGGAGGGAGGGAAAAAAAATGAGGAGCTGATACCAAGGGCTCGAGTAGAAAGAAAATGTTTTGAAAATGATGATGGTAGCATATGTACAAATGTGCTTGACACAATGGATGAATGGATGGATTGTGATTATAAGAGCTGTAAGAGGCCCCAATAAAATGATTTTTAAGTGAATTGTAATAGTTCCGGTAAAAGGGGGGGAGAGGGGGTGGGGATGTAGGCAGGGCACAGACCAAGTCTTCCAGAACATCAAGTCCTTTACCGTCGAACGCGTAAATGGTGGTTGCTGCTGCTGCGGTCAAGTCAACTCTGACCTGGGGCAACTCAGCGTGTGCCGGAGTAGAACTTTGCTCCACTGGGTTTTTTCTCCTTTCAGCTAGCAAGTTTTAAAAGCATTTTTATTGAGACTTGGGTGAAGGTTTACAGAGCAGAGCATCAACAATTGATACGCATTTTGTTTCAACCTATTCATTATAATCACTGCAATACGACATCACCTATCACACCCCCTCCCTGCCTCTCCTGTTTCCGTTCTTTCTTCTCCCCTAACCGTTCTGCACTTTGTCCAGACGACCTTTTTAATCACAAAAGGTTGATGATGAGCAGCTGCTTTTTCAGAAGGGGGCTCTGGGGGACTTCCAAACTCCAACCTTTGAGTCAGCACCCCAATAGCCTAACAACCCAGATAATCTTATTGTCTAACTAAACCTGCCCTCACCCAGGTGCCTCCATCTCTGTCCAGGCTGCTATCCAGCTAACAACACTCAGCATTGACTCCTCTCCCTCCTCCAGCCTAATCCCACTCCTTCTCCAGATTATCGCCTAATCAAATGGTTTAGTATAAATGGCTAAGATTCTGACATTGGGCTTCTTGTATTCAAATCCTACA
>NW_022111310.1:24563724-24573995 GCF_000313985.2 Echinops telfairi
TGATTTACAAATAAGGAATCCTACTTCGCGGAATTTCATTTAGCACGGTAGGGTCTAGAACTGATTAACCGCGATAAACGAGGATTCACTGTATGAAAATTGTCCTACCTTATTGGATTTCTGCCAAGATTAAATAAGCTGATGTGTGTACAGCATTTAGGAAAGTTCTAAGCACAGTAGGTCATCAATAAATGCTAGATATTATTTTCTCTAAAAGAAAAACATGGTCATGTCCCACTTTCAATGTCTTCCCTCTGGAAACAGGACCCTGGAGGAGTAAGTTTTGATAATTACTGAAAGATTCAGAATTCAAGATATCCCCATGATGTTCTCAGAGGGCAATTCTCCACCCAGAGACCCTCAACAGTTAGAAAAAAAATATTGATGTGATGGGTATGTTGAGGAAAGGAGGCTAAAGGAGGATTACAGTATCATGAGTTTTCTCATCATGGATGTTCATCCTCAAAACGCAAAGGCAGTCAAACCACTGAAATGGTCTGGTCAAGCTTCTGTGCCAATGCCTTGCCAGGCTAGGCTCCTGTCCTGCAGGATGAGGCATGTTTCTGGGTTCTTGTCATTGGACTCTACAGGCCGAGACATAAAGGGATTAAAATAGGGTTGGTCTTTCTCACTGTCACTCCCAGTGACACACTGGTGGAATTTGTGCCTTCTATTCCTGCATCCCGTTTCCCATGGAAGGAATAAAAAAAAATCTTACTTCAAAGAAAAACATAATACAGCAGTGGCAAGGGTAATTGGCCCTGACACTGCAAGCATCTGGGATGCTGCCATATCGTGGCGGGAGGCATGAGTGTTTCTGGAACTCTGGTGATTGAAGATACATCTCTTGATGGTTTCAGGACAAATGGTAACTGGAAATAGGAGACTGCAATGACCACACTTGGTACAAAGCGAGGCAATGAATGTCTCAGACTCCTCCAGGGTCTCCTTGGGTCGCCTCACCAGGAAAGCAACCTAGATCTGGTGACATATAAAGGAAATCTAAAATGGCTCATTGAGTGGAAGACACTGAAGGTCAATTATACTGTTATGATCAGTGGAGGCAATGGGAAACATGATTTGATACATTCTTCCATCTCTGTGAGTGTTGTACAAAGACTGCAGCCAGCTACAACCCTGAAGACTGTGAGGGGCTGGAATTAATGCTGGGCACAAACAAGTGCAAGCAATGCAAGGGACAGACTGTGTCGGCCCCTTTTTATTGCTTGTGTTATTTTCCATTGTTGCAAGTTTTGTCTCAGTCATTGCTACAGCAACAAGGGAGTGCCTGCAGAACCTCACCTCACCTACACTATCTCTTGCTTTTCCCCCTGGTTTTTCCTCTTCCCTATGGAATACCTTCTGAAACCTAGTCAGCTATTTGCATGTACAAACCTGGAAATATGAAGGAGTTAGTGGGTTAGGCTCTGGACTACTAACCAAAAGGTTGGAAGTTCAACTCTACCAGTCACTCGACAGGAAAAGGATGATACCATCTGCTCCTGTGCAGATTTACAGTGTTGGAAAACCTAGATAGGGTTGCTGTGGTAGTTACATAATCTGGTGTCAATTTGAGGATTAAGAGTATAGGGGTGGAGTCCAGCCTGTCAATCAGGATATAGCAATGAGTCCTCTGGGTGGACATAGCCTTCTCTTGAGGATTCTGGAAACTCCTGTATTTCCTCCTTGGAGGCAGGAGACACACTCTGTCTCTCTCCTCACTCCCTTGAAGACTCTTTACTGACAAGGCTCACTCCCTGCAAGACATCCCTGAAGAGAAGAAACATGGACTTACCCTGATGCAACCAGAGCCCTGGGAGCTGGAGCAGCCGTGTGGAGACCCCAGCCAGCGCTGAGATGTTTACAAAGTCACTGGATCCACAAGACTTCCCACCCACTGGCCTGTGGTCTTCCTGCATTTGGCCTCATTGCATGTGTTTCGTGAGTCTGAAAAGAACTTTATAGATTGGCCTCGGACATATGGGCTAATATCAGACTTATGGACTTGATCTGGGCTGGGCTGTTTTCTCAATATTCAATTGCTCTTGTATGTAAAGCTCTTTCCTGTACACATACGAGTGTCTCTGGATTTGTTTCTCTAGTCCACCCAGACTAACACAGTTGCTATGAGTCAGAGTCAACTCAATGGCATCCCCTGAACAGTGACACAGTGACACAAGAGTCAAGTGCTCAGCTGCTAACTCAAAGGTTGGATGTTCAAACCCACCTCGTAGCTCTGTGGGAGAAAGACCTGACAATCTGGTGCTCTAAAGATTACAACCTAAAACAACCAACGGGGAAGTGCTACTGGAATCACATAGTCAGGATACCGTATCGCTTGAGTCAGGAGCTACACCAAGGTACCCTTGAATCTACAAACAACAGAACCAACTGCTGTTGTAACTTTAACAAGGAAAGCACGAGAACTCAGACATCATTTGCCAAGTACACAGTTTAGAGCACCTTCCCCGTGGCTCCTCCGACGTCCTCGTACAACTGAGCCCTGGTTGCTGAAAGCCATTGAGGTCCATTCCCACCCAAAGGTGGCCTTTTCCACGTCCTCTTTCACTATTTCCAGCTTCCCTCCCTCCCTTCCTGGGACGGTGTTCAGAAACAAACTGCCTCTTTGTAAACTAACTTAGGCAAGTCATCTGAGCTCTCTATAAACAGATCATAATTATTGCCCCTCCCTCCTAGGGCAGCTGGGCTCGGCGCGTGCTGAGAGGGCTGAGGCAATGAGCAGAGTCGTGTTGGACAACTTCTTTAATCAGCGGTGAAGATGGCTTGTTTTCATGGTGTGCCCTTTCTCTTTCTGCTTCCGTCCCACTGGGAGCTCTGCATATACACATCCCAATCGGAATATTTTCTCTTTGGTGAGACCTGGGGGTGCCTGACTCTCCTCCTCGGAGGGGGTGAAGGCTGCAGGCACAACAGAAAGCCACCCAAATCAGATTCGGATGCAGATGCAGCCCAGGAAAAGGCTGGCGCAGGACTGCTCCCCAGAGCTGGATCCAGCAGCAACTCCTTTGGTAAAGAGTCACCTGGCTGTGTGTCTGCATGCTTTAGGGAGAGCATTTGGGTTTTCATTGGCTCTGGCATCTCTTTATCCAGAGCCTCGGATACTACATTCACAGGGGATCATGAATAATGGAGGGTGACCTGGAAAACTCGGAGTGGGTAAATTAAAGATGAGTATGGAAAACCTGGATGCTCAGGCTGGATTCAGCTGCGACCACAGCTAGCAGTTCTGCTGTACAGGCCCCAACTTGTGGTGAGCCCTGCTCCACCTCCCCTCGTTTCTGCCATGGCCTGTGACTCTCTACAGTACTCTTGTTCTGACCATGTCCCTCAGCACCTTTCCAAGCTTACCCCTCCAATGCCTCCTTCCCCCTGCATCTTCTTAAAGAGACTACACTTAAAACCAAAATGGAACTCCAGCAATCGAGGTCATGACGCCACCGTTCCAGGTCACACGAATGTGGTGGGTCTGAAAGCTGCCCTTGGGAGAGGGTGTCTGCAGCTAGCACTGAGTAAGAGGGTCAGAGGAAAGCAGGGACACAAAAGAAAGCAAGTTGTCGTTTGGTCCCTACACTGTCACTATCTGGCCTCATAACCCTCTGGGGTCCACTTTCCCCCAATCCAAAGATGGGAAAGCTGAGGCTCAGAGCAAAGCAAGACTCTCCCAGGATCACACAGTGAATCAACAATAGAACCAGAAAGAGAGTCCCAAGCTCTTGTTTCCTCGCATAGCCTTCTCCCTCCCACCGGAATTGGCCCCCTCCCCCAGCCCCATTCCCAGGTGAGCCGTTCAGGAAAAGGAGGGGGAGCCTTATTGGCAGGTGATTTAAAGCAGGGATGCCTCCAGGACGCCCGGCTCCCTCCGGGTAATTTATGAACGTGCGAACAGGATGCTGGGCTCATTGCTTACAACACGTAATTCAAAAACTGCAGCTGCCCCAGGAAGATGGGTGAGAGGTATAAAAATATGTACATTTGATGGAGCATATATATATGTGTTTGTAAATACAGTCTGTTATTGCTCAGTGTTATTATATATCCATCATCTTTCTTTGGGTTATTGGAAACATAAAAATCTTAAAGCACTAAAAACACAAAGAACGATAAGTCACCCAGGAAAGTATATCTTCTCGGGGATGATTTCATGCCGGGAACAGTTTGTGCCTTCGGAAAATAAAGTCCTTGCACTGCCAGTGAGGGGAGAGAAGAGAAAAGGTGGGTCTGGGGATGGGCCCTCCAAGTCCTTGGGCAGAAGTTGGCCCTCAGGAGAGGTGAGATGGTCATGAGGTGAAGAAGAGAGGGTAATAAGGTGGGTGGAAAATCCAGCTCCCCAACCCAGCACCATTGAGTGGATTCTGACGCATGGCGACCCCGTGTGTCTCAGAGTAGAACTGCACACTTTGAGACTTTAAAGATTAAGTCTTTCAAACGCAGATCCCCAGGCCTTTCTTCCAAGGAAACTATGGGCATCTTTGAACAGCCAAACTTAGATCGGAGTCGAACACACAATCAACTGTACCACCCAGGAACTCGTCCGTAGACCACGGGCCAGCTCTGTGACTTTGGAAAAGCCCGGACTTCCAGACCTGCTGGCTCACCTATACACTGGGGCTCCAAGTGTTCACCGGAGGATGGTGGCGCTCCACCACTCTTGGGTCCCTCCTCCAGCCCCCTGGTTCCAAGCAAGCATCAAATGCGGTGGCACAAAAAGATGACGCTGATGTGTGTGCCCCTCTCTGCGGATTCCCTCCTCGCAACCCAAGCTTCCAGACCACGAAGTGGAACCATAAACTAAATTCCAAGCACCAGACATAGTCAATAGCACAGATATGATTTTTTAAGTGAAATTAAAGATTTTTCAAATATAGATTTCCTCTCCGGGCCCTTCTCGCCACATCTTCAGAGCTTCATTCTTCTACGTGCATTTGGTAATGTTGTGGCGACTGGGATTCTGTTATAAGTCAAATGTTAAGGAGACCTCCCGGGGAGCAGGGGAAAGTGGGGCTGGAGGCTCGTCCTTTGGGGTGCAGGGTGTCAGTGGCAGGCATGAGTTCTGAGGAGATGGAGAACAGTGGGCTGGAGCTCACTGATGGCTGGAGTCTCATTTAAAGCTTGTCCCTAACTCATCCTATGCCCACATATATACCCACTCCTCCCCTCTAAGCTTCAGTTTGCGCATCTGAACAACAAGGGGGTTGAAACAGAATTTCTTTAAGGTTCTCTTTAGGATTTTACCTCCAACATGAACTTGAAATGATGCACACTTTTTTGCTCACCTTTGGATCTCCATTAAGCAAAATGGTCCGGAAGTGTCTAGCACGTAAAAGGGGTTCAAGAAATGTTTGCTTCGTTTTCAGTTAATGTGCTCGATGGCCCACTAAAGGGTTGAAGCTTTGAATCCACCCAGACATGTCTTAGAAGAAAGGTCTAGAGATCTACATAGGCAAAATAAGCCAGTGGGGGAAGATGCTTTTAGGTGTTAGGGACCATACTTCTACTCTGTACACATGGGGTCACCAAGAATCACAATGGACTTGGTCTCATTCACTTTTTAACTTGAATTGTTTTTATTGTTGTCAAGCTATAGCATGGGTCACATGCATTTATACTGACTCGATTGATTGGTGTGTCTACAAATGGATATGCCTACCACTTTCCTACGTATCTTTGTTACTTTACAAGGTAGGAGTTCTCTGATGACTAGTAAAATGGCTAACATTACATAAAGTTTACAATGTGAAAGACTCGCTATGATGAACCCTTTCAATCTCATAACGGCCTTGTATAGCAGAATGAAATCTTATCTTCATCTTTTCTCTTCTTATTTTACAGATGAGGAGAAAGAGGCCATTTAAGGAAATAGTGGGGCTGGATTATTAAGCCCAGGCAGCATGGTTCTCAAGTGCATGTTCTTAACCATTGCACTCCAGTGTTTCTTAGAAAAGGAAGTGAATTTTCGATGATGCATTTGGGCATTAGCAAGACACCTAGTGGATTTTTTAAAAGGTGTGTTACTACAGGGGAAAGAACACTGGGATGAAGCAAATGAGACTTGAGTCTCAGATCTAGCTTGTTCTCTGGTTCTTAAGTTAACATTAAGCATGCTGCTTCACCTCCTAAAGCTTGATTTCCCCAACTGAACCATGAAGTCCTTTCGTTTTAAAAAATATCGCTTCTGGAACGTTTAAGAGTGTAGAAAGGAAATGCCTACGGTGCTAAGTTATAAAAATCAGAATGAATCATCAGAATGTGTGCAAGGAGATGTGGCCTGGGATCGGGAAAAAAGAGGAAGTCAGGATGCCTCTGGGGACCTCATCTCTGATCACCATTGTAAGAAATGAAGGAGCCAGTAAATCAGCAACCAGGGGCAAAGCAAATGCCTCTACCGGATCCTCGCCTGCTTCTGCAACAGGCACCGTGGCCTCAGGCAAGACAAAGCAGAAAGAGCGCTCTTCTAGGCTATATTACAAGTCAATGGCCTTCACACTTATTTTAAAATAATTGTTCTTTCATGGAATGTAATATCTAATGTTAATTTTTCTAAAAGCAGTATGTTATTTGTGTGAATATCTTTTATAAGTACAGATATTATAACTTTTACTTACTATAAAGTTCAATCAAAATGAACAAGGCTGTTTTGATTAAACAAATTGAATGTTCAGGTTGATATAAAACTGCAATGGTCATTTGTAACCCTTTGACTTCTCTCTTTTGTGTTTATTAGAATAACCTGCTAATTTTCATTAGTGTTGTTTGTACAGTATCTTGAAAACCTTTTATTTACACAAAGAGGAGCTGTTAATGCTGTTAGGTGACAGAAAGAGAGAGAGAAAAGGAGAAAGAGAGAGAGAGAGATCAAACAAGTAGAAGAAGTAAAGTCTGCTTTACAATCTTCAAATATTCTACTATCAGAATGACCCAAAGACTTGATAAGAAGTCAATAAGATTTATTTAAACTATGCAAAATACCCAATTTCAGATCACATCTAGGGTGAAAAAGTTCATTTATTCATCCACTTATTCAGCAAGTACTTTGTGGTGCCTACAGTGTGTAAGTTACACCATGGGTGCAGCTAGGAGTAAAATAAATGCATCCCTGTCCTCCGGGAGTTTAAAACTTTAGCAGATGATGAGATCATCTTTAAACCTTTAACCAAAAGAGACCCCTGATGTCTTCTTAACACCAAACAATAGTTTGTCCTAACTTTTAAAAATGCCTGCCTTGAGAATTTTTCTCTTTTAAAGAACTATCAATATTGGGATCAAATTAACAACAGCAACTGGAAAGGTTAGATAAGAACCTTAGGGGACAGTGAATTTATGTTAATTTGGGGCAACGCAGGAAAGGAAGGTGAAAATTATTGCACAGATTGACAAATGTATTCAAAGCCACTCCACTGCACACCTAGAAATTATTGAATCAGTCTATATGTTGCTCTGCATATTCTCAAAAACAGTAACAAATACTGTTTTAAAAACATACTATCTTGTGAGAGATAGACAATAAACAAGCAAAATATATAATGAGAAGAATTATGGAAATAAAGCAGAAAGAGAATTCTAAGAATTCTAGAATGAAAGATGGCTCAATTTGAAAGGGTGCAAAATCTCTTATAGAGGGTGTCATTTAAGCAAAAGGCCAAAGAAAAGAATGTGCCTTCCCGGAGGTTGGGGAAAGGGCAACCCAGCAAGCTCCATGGCCAGAGGCATACTTGGTGAGTTCAAGGATAAGTAAGAAGGCCAAGGAGCTAGAACAGAGTAAGCAAGGTAATAGAAAAGAGATCAAACAGGGTTAGGTAAAGGATGGAGGTGGGACAGAGCACAGTGGGTCTAATAGACCATGATAATGACTTGGCTTCTCTGATGAATGTAAAGGGTAGTCAGTGGGTACTCAATGACGGTGGGAAGGTCAAGTGAGGAAAGTGTTTGACAAAGGAGGAAGTGTGGAGCTGTGTCAACTGCTGCTAATGGCGAAACGAGAGGAGTCCTGAGAGCAGATTGCCAGCTCTAGCCATGCACAGGTCATGGATGACCTTAGTTAAACCAGGATTCTTGGAGTGGGAGCCCCTGAGTGGTGCAGAGAGTTAACTCACTCAGCTGCTAACTGAACGGTTGGAGGTTTGAATCCACCCACAGGCACCTAGAAGAGAAGTCTAGTGACCTACCTCTAAAAAACAACAACAAAACCCAACCAACCACAGAAAACCCTAGAAGCAGAGTTCTACTCTGGTTCCTGTGGGGTTGCCAGGAGTCAGAGTTGACTGGACTGTGAGTAGCTGGTTACCGGTTAGGGAGAGCAGAGGCTTGTCGGGGGGACTTCCAAAAGAAGTGAAGGGAGAGAATGGAAGCAGTGTGCCAGAATGGACCTTTCCAGATTCTTTCTATCAGGAACAGAGGAATGAAGTGACAGACGACAGGAGAGTGGAGTTGGGTCATTTGTTTGTTTGAAGACGGGAGACATCATGGCATGTTTGGACGGTGATGTCAAATGAGGCAGCAGAGAAGGAAAAAGTCCAGATGTCGTTGAGAGAGATTTACTGAAGCAGATTCTGGAGAGACTAAGAGGGTCTGGGGTAGAGACAAGGGTTGGGCTCACTGGGACGACCTGCTCATTGCAATACCAGGAGCCATGCGAACACGGAGGTTGGGCGGGAGTTGGGGTGAGAACGTATAGTTCTCTAGTCTCTGTGAAAGGGGAAATCAAGTTATCAAGGGAGAGTGGAGGGGGAGGAGATATGGGAGGCTTGAGGAGGAAGGAGAAAGTGTGGGGAGGGAAAAAAATTGGATGAGAGGAAGAATGTGTGGGCCGAGGAACACACTGCGTTGCCAGGTAGCAAAAAGGACCCATGGGAGACCCCATGGCCATGAATCTACAGGGAGAGCATCGGCAGGGCTGCGTCTGCAGCCACATTCAGCTGCTTTGGTGCAGAAAAGGACCTGACACAGTCGCTTATGATCAGTGGTTGTGCCAAATGAACATGATATGATGAACATGCCAAACGAACCATAAGGGTCAAGGTATGTTCCTGCTAAGGCAAAATAAGCAAAATTGAGTGGCCAGCGAGTTGATTCCAACTCACGGTGCCCCCAGGTGTGTCAGAGCAGACCTGTGTGCCATAAGGTTTCCGAAGGCTGCTTTTTTGGAAGCAGGTTGCCAGGCCTTTCTTCTGAGGCATCTCTGGGTGAATGCAAACCTCCAAACTTTCAGTTAGCACCTGGGTGCAGTAACCTTTTGCACCACCCAGAGCCAGAAGTACCTGGATGGAAATCCATGACCTGTCACCTCCCAGCTGTGTGGCCTTGATGAGGTTCCCTAGTCTCTCTGCAACTGCCCCTCTGCCATCAGAAGAAACGTGAGATGGGTTCACATACACAGCCTTTAGAAAAGTGCCCGGCACATTAAAAGCCATCAATTATGCACTTAGCTTTCATTATTATCAATACTTCTTGAGGAACCCAGGAAGTCAGCACCAGAGCCAGTTAAAATACCTCTCCATCGAGCAGAAAATCCTTCTGAAAATAGCTCATGTTACCAAATATTAAACAGTGTCTTTTTTTTCCCTTTCTTCCAAAACTCCGATACCTCCAGCCCATCTCTGTTGAATACACCCTCAAAATTCCCAAGTCAAATTTATCTTGTTTCGCATACTGAGGCCAAGCATTGAGTTTCCATTTCTCTGGTGACACTTTATCTAGTGTCACACTGTGACAACTACAAGTCAGTCAGGAAGCACCCAAACCTCACAAGACCATGATGTTATCACGACATGATATGCTTGTTGTATGCTGTACAACGGACTGTTACACCGCTGGGGGGCAGGTACCTAGGAAACACCTGAGTCCCACCTCCAACCCCGGAATTGGTCTTAGAAATGCTAGCGTTTTCTTTTGGTCAGTCCTTCAGTGCTGCCATGGTGTAAACGCAGCTACATCTTGATACTGCAGACATGCACAAGAGCAATGTTTTAGACACTTTGGCAGCTATGATTGTGTTGCCTAAAAACTCACTTAGAAAATATCTGAGCAGGTCCCTCGATGGGCAGACAATTCCTGAGCTGGGTGCTCACCTACAGATTGACAGTCCTAGCCAACCCGGAGGTACCTTGTAAGATAAGCCTGATGAGCTACTTCTAAAACTCATCCTTTCAAACCTAAGGAGCGCAGATCTACCCTGATTCTCACATAGTCGCCATGAGTCTGCTTTGACTGAATGGCAGCTGGTTGTATAAAGAGGTACCCCCCCCCAAAAAAAA
>NW_022111310.1:24575611-24576729 GCF_000313985.2 Echinops telfairi
TGAATTATGAAGGGTTCATGAGGGAGGGGGGAGTGGGGAGGGAGGGGGAAAATGAGCATCTGATATTAAGGGCTCAGGTGGAAGGCAAGTGTTTGAGAATGATGATGACAATGAATGCACAAATGTGCTTGACACAATGGATGGATGGATGGATGGATGGATGGATGGATGGATGGATGGATGGATTGTGATGGGAATTGGACGGGCCCCCAATAAAATGATTTTTTTTAAAAACTGTGGTACATACATACAATGGAGTACTATGCATCACTAAAAAGCAGTGATGAACACATGAAGTATATCGCCGTATGGGAAGGACTGGAGGAAATTATGCTAAGTGTAGTAAGCCAAGCACAAAAAGACAAGTATAACATGAGCCCGCTAAGGTAAGTTTATAAAAAAAGAAAAATGCAAAAGGAGTACAGGGAAAAAGCTACTATATACAAACACTCCAAGGGTGAGGTCTAGGTAGTATGGCAGGGGCCAGACCAGTCCAGGTAGTATGGCAGGGGTACATATGGTAGCCAACTAAAAAGGAGAAAGGGGGAGGGAAGAAAGGGAGGGGGGGGAAGATGTGTAGTGGGTGAATGGGGCACTGACCCACCCAAGGGGAGGGTATTATTTGTGTCTCCAAAGGGAAAGAGGGACCAGACTTAAATCCGGTGTTCCGGGATGTGAATGCAGTATGTTGGCATGGAGTGGGGAGCCAGTGGAGGGGCCCGAGGGCTCTGCCCCCATACCAGCTACGTGGACAACTGCCCCTTGCCCCAGAAGAATTTACTTTAGAGGATGGCAGCTAGGGGAGAGGGGCATGTCTGATCAGAGCACACAGAAGCAAATGAGTGGGGAGGAAGAGAGAGTGGAGCACAGCCTGGCCCACCAGACCTGGAGGACGATATCCCTGTTCTGAAGAGTCAATGCACAGAGTGGACTATATGGCTGATCCCACTATGAGACATGCTGGCCCTCGCTGGCCCAGGCCCCTTGGGGGACAACACTCAAGACTCAGTCTTGGGACTCGCCCGGACTGACCCCAAGACACCAAGGCAAAACACTAAAGGCGTGCGGCAGAGCAACCATGGGAGCAGAGCAGGGAGCTCCCAAGGGAGTACAAAGGA
>NW_022111310.1:24590341-24591523 GCF_000313985.2 Echinops telfairi
GAGGTCAAGTTTATGGCAGCACTGCAGTATTATTTTTGCAGCATCGTCCCAGGAGACAACACAAAAAGTGAGCCCAAAGACAGCAGGGCCATGTTGGGCCAGAGTTCAATGGAAAAAGCAGGCTACAGAGCAAAGGAACAGTTAAAGAGACAGTAAGAATCTGAATGCATGTGTGTATACAAAAGGGTCTCACAGGAAATCAGTGTTCATCCGTATTGAGGATGAGTAGCTCCGTGTTGATTTAGAAAGTATGCATGGGGCATAAGGCAGGTGGAGGAAAGGATGCTCCTCTCCCATTCACCAGTAAGAATTTGGCATGCGCAATGGAGCTTGGTCCACAGACCTCTCCAGTGTGGACTTCTTCTTCTCATCTAGCCTGTTGTTTGATTTTTTTCCCATGCCTTCCAGCCCCAGGATTTGTCTGATCCCACCTTGCTTCTGTAGAACAGCCTCATCAGAAATACCACAAGTGGGTGACTTTCTACAGAATAGAGAAGGATTTTCCCATCGTTCTGGAAGCTAGAAGTGCATCAAGTTGATAAGGAGGGGCCTTCCTTGTCAGTGACCTTAGAAGTTCCTTGACTTTGTTTGGTGTCTGTTTTCCGCCAATGTGTATCCGTATGTCTGTTCTGCTTTTCCAAACTCAGAGTGATTAGATTTAGGACATTCCCTATGCTTTCACTTTCTTAACCAAACAAAAGATGCCCCTTCCCCCGCCCCCATTTCCAAACTAGATCATAGCCACAGGTTTAGGAGTTAGAATTTCAACACATATTTTTGGAGGAGACACAATTCAACCTCTAACAGGATGTGAACTTCACCTCCATCCAGCTTACCAGCTACATCATTTGAAGCTCTAAACATAAGACTGTTTTGGAAATAGAAGATGGAGATGGTCTAAGGCCATCATAAGTAGCTTTGCTGTGCTGTTTTGGCCCATGAACACCTGGGGGCGGGGGTGGGGGTGGGAACCTGCTAGCACATGAATGTGGAAAAAGATAAAGCTGTCTATTCCTATAAAGATTTAAATTACTGGGAACCCAATGAACAGTTCTAGTCTGTCCTGTAGGGTCAGTATATGTTGGAATTGACTGGATGACAGTGAGTGAAGACATGGGCCTAAAACCTCCTTGCCTTGCTCTAAGTATTAGAAGGGGGTTTTGATGAAAGTACAACTGGAGG
>NW_022111310.1:24592964-24594738 GCF_000313985.2 Echinops telfairi
GGCTCCTCTGTGTTTTATTTTCTGTTGGTGGTGGTCTATGTATGGTCTCTTTACTGGAAGTCCAGGATAGGTAAATCTATAGAGACAGCAACTAGGTTAATGGCTCTTTAGGGTCAAGTTGAGAGGTAGCAGAGACCTTATAATGAGAGGTACAAGAATGAAGAAAATATTCTTAAATTGATTGTGATCATGATTGCACAACTCTTTCATGTATTTAAACCATTGGATGGTGCAGTGCATGAATGATATGTCAATAAAACGGTATAAGTAAATAAATAAAGGTTGTCCAAATAATTCCCCACCTGAAGAACCAAGTGATTTTGCATGTTCAGATTCATTACCACTCTGTGCGGATGCCTCCAAACTCACCAAGCACACGCCGTACCATCAAGTCAAGGCCAACTCACAGCGGCTCTATCGGACAGGTGAGTCTCCCAAACTATACATCTTTACAGTAGAAAGCCTTGTTGTTCTCCCTTGGAGTGGCTGGTGGTTTGGGTCAGCTTAAGCAGCCCAGTGCTTAAGCCCTTTGCCATCAGGGCTTGGGAGGATCCAGCAAGGCTAACCAGCTATGCCACACCGTCTTTGTCATTCCAGCATCCTTCACATGCATAATTCAGTGGTATTATGTTTCTCATGCTCTTCAATCATTACCACTCTTTCCAATTTCTCCTAATCACCTTTAGCAGAAGCTCAGGGTCCCCTAAGCAATGAGTCCTCCTTCCCTCCTGCTCACCTGAGTGAACACTAA
Organism: Echinops telfairi; assembly: GCF_000313985.2. Classification (NCBI taxonomy): domain Eukaryota; kingdom Metazoa; phylum Chordata; class Mammalia; order Afrosoricida; family Tenrecidae; genus Echinops; species Echinops telfairi. Next base: position 24,593,716 of record NW_022111310.1, read on the forward strand.
TAAGCCTTGGCTGCTATATGCTTGACCATTGTAGAAGTTTCTTATCGGGGAGATAAGACAACATTTGGCTTGCTCACTCTGCAACATGTTTTCAAGTTTCAGCAAGTTATTTTGGATTCACTGGAAGTGTTTTCTGATAGGAACATATCTCACAAGCCGCCAAAGTATCTCCAAAGGACTGCTCCCCCAGTGAGCCCTGAGGGGTCATCCCTCCTCAGAAAGTCTGCCCTGGTGGGTGGCGTTGCAGTGCCCCCACCCAGTTTTAACTGCTTTGCTTCAGGGAGGCAGGGGACAACAGCAGTCATTCTGGTCCTGCGTGACCGACCCTGCAGGTAGGAGTGAAAGTATCGGTTCGCCAGTCCCCCGTAGTGGCTTATCACGTTACCAGGTAGAGGCCATGGGTCTGTAGGCAATTCCCAGCTATAACCACGACACCAAAGATCCAGAAACAATACAAGGGGGCTTCACAATTTCTCAGAAAATGTTCATTATCATTCAAAGCACTTTTCTAAACACAGTGACCAATATAAAAAGTGGCCCCTGCTCCCAGCTCCTCCCTGGCACCAGCAGAGGCATGTCCCCGTATCTGTATTGTAGGCAGGAAGCTCAAAGCTGAAGGTGGGCAAATGCTTGCATTGGTCACAGGACTGACAACTTCCAGGCAGAGAGGTGAACGCAGGGCAGCCCCCTGCAGGACACAGCCTGGGTCTTTATGGCTCTTTAGTGGGCGCTTTTCAGGGTCCAACATTGCCCTCTGCCCTCTCACAGGTGGCCCCTCCACAGATGGGTTTTATGCCAGGAGGTAAAACAGCACCATCAGAATGGCAGCATATGGGGCTTTGTGTGGTCTTGTCCCCTGCAGACCGGAGGGCAGCCCGGCCAGCTTGCTATTTGCATGCACTGGTTTAATAGTCAGGAGAGGCAGATGGGGCTTCTCTGGTTTGGCTTTGCCAGATGAAAACCTATTGAGAGAGAGAGAGAGAGAGAGAGAGAGAGAGAGATAGAAGAGAAACACTTCAAAGG
>NW_022111310.1:24595433-24597731 GCF_000313985.2 Echinops telfairi
GTGTAAGATATGACAAAATAATAATTTGTGAATTATCAAGGGTTCATGAGGGAGGAGGGAGTGGGGAGAGAGGAAGTTAAATTAGGAGCTGATGTCAGGGGCTTACGTGGAGAGCAGGTGTTTTAAGAATGATGAGGGTAATAAACGTACAAATATACTTTATACAATGGATATATGTATGGATTGTGATAAGAGTTGTATGAGCCCCCAATAAAACGATTAAAAAAAAGAGCTGTATTTTTTTGTTTGTTTGGGGGGTTGGTTGGGTTTTTACTTTAGTGCCCCTAGCCCTCAGTTTCCCCACCTGCAGAATGAGACTAACCGGGCCTTCTTCAGAGCCGTAGAGGCCCCTCAAGAACAAACGAAGCAGAGTTCACTGCCATCATGCCAATTCCTACTCACAGCAACTCCTTGTGGGAGCAAAAGCCTCATCTTTCTCCAGTGGAACAGCTGGTGGGCTTGAACCGCTGACCTTGGGGTTAGCAAGCTAAGTCATAACTCATTTTCCACCAAAGTCCCCCATGTGCCAAAAAATAGCTTAGCACTCTGCTATTAGCCAAAAGGTTGGTAGTTCAAGCCCACTCAGAAGAGGGCCTAGTAATCTGCTGCCAAAAGAACAGCGCCTGGAAAACCCATGGAGCGGTCCCCTCGGCACGCTGAGTCGGGAACTAGCAACGACCGAGAGCCACGGGAACACTCAAATGATGAGAAACTCCGCCCACAGTAGACACGAGAGTTGCCCCTGCAAATACCCCTGTCACCTCCCTCCAGGTCTCTGCCCCAGCCTGTTGATCATCCGTGATGGGTGAAGCTTTGACTTCTGTGCTTGTTCAAGCCTCTTTATAGGACAGAGGGCTTCCATTGCCCATGAGTAAGGACTGGGCCATGAACGCTGCACTTACCAGGCACGTGGCCTGGCTCCACTCCAAAGTGGGGCCCAAGGTGCTCTCGCAACTTTGAGGCTCCCTGTGTCAATTCCTGGGCAAGAGCAATAATAATTTCAGGAAACTGCAGCGCCAAGGTCAAAGGCCAATTGAGCAAATAATCACACATCCTCCAAAGGCTGCCCTGACTCTCCTGCCAGTTTATGGCCCTTCCGCGTCAGCCCTGTAGCTCCTATGCCCACGCCTACTGGCGTGTAGTAGGAACCTGTGGTGAATGGTCTCATTGTCCCCAATTTTCCACTTCTCCCTGTATCTGCACCCTTCACCTTACAATTTTGCCATGAATGCACTCTCACTATTTATAAACCAGCTGCGCCTAGGCACTTCCAATTCACAGTGACCCCAGGACATCAGAAGAGAACTGTGCCAGAGGGGATTCGTGGCTGTTATCTTTAGGAAACAGATCACCAGCCCTTGCTTCTCAAGCTCCTCTGGGTGGACTCACGGCTCCGATCTTTTCTGGTTGGTAGCTGAATGAATGCAGTGTCTCTTTGCACCACGCAGGAGCACCTCTCTCACTATACACCCAAACCAGGCTTGATGCCGCCGGGCCCATTCCAAGCCACAACAAACCTAGATGACAGTCGTTTTGTCCCACAGGGTGTCCAAGGCTGTACTCTTTATAGAAGCGGACTGTCACCTCTTCGTGCAGAGCGGCTGGTAGATTAGAACTGTCAAACCCCTTTGCCAGCTAAACACACAACCACTGTGCAACCAGAGCTCTTTCATCTCACTGTGTTGTTGTTGTTGTTGTTGTTGTTGTTGTTGTTGTTGTTAGGTGCCTTTGAATCAGTTCCTACTCAGCAAACCTGTGTACAACAAAACAAAACATGGCCCAGTCCTGAGCCATCCTCACAATTGTTCTTATGTTTGAGCCCATGTTTGCAGCCACGGTGTCCGTCCATCTGTCAACGGCCTTCCTCTTTTTCACTGTCCCTCTACTTCACCAAGTATGATGATGTTCTTCGGCAGGGATGAGCATCTCTTGACAATCTGTCCAAAGTACATGGATGAAGTCTCACCATTCTTGTTTCTAGGGAGAATTCTGTCCATACTTCTTCTGAGACAGATTTTTTTTGTTCTTTCAGCAGTCCATGGTACTTTCAGTATTCTTCACCAGCACCATATTTCAAATGCATTGATTCTTCTTCTACCTTCCATATTCAATGTCCAACTTTCACATGCATATGAAGTGATTGAAAATCACTTGAAGTAATTGAAAACGGTTTGAGCTCAGTAAAACTTAGCGCTCAAGGTAAACTTTTTTTTTTAATCATTTTATTAGGGGCTCATACCACTTTTATCACAATCCATACACACATCAATTGTGTAAAGTGCATTTGTACATTCATTG
>NW_022111310.1:24598762-24618028 GCF_000313985.2 Echinops telfairi
CAAATTCTCATGCAGCATATTTACTCGAAGCAATGCAGCATTTGATCACTTGACTCCATGAGCCTTGATTGTGGATCCAAGCAAGACAAAGTCCTTCACAACGGCAATCTTTCCGCCACTTCTCATGATGTTACCTATTGATCCAGGTGTGGGGATTTTGATCTTCTTTACATTGAGTTATAATCCATATGGAAGGCTGTGATCCTTGATCTTCATCAGGAAGTACTCAAGTCCTCTTCAATTTCAGCAAGCAAGGTTGTGTCATTTCAGGTTGTTAATGCGCCTTCCTCTGATCCATTCTTCTTCATATAATCCAGTTTCTCTAATAATTTTCTCAGCTTACATGTTGAATAAGTATGGTGAGAGAATACAACCCTGACACCCACCTTTCCATGGAACATTCCCCTCTTCCATTCACACAATTGCCTCTGGATCCATGTACAGGTTCCACAAGAGCACAATGTAATGTTCTGGAATTCTCATTCTTCCAAAGGCTATTCATAGTTTGTTATGGTCTACACAGTCCACACTTGAGACAGGACATAATTCCCCACACTGGACATGTCACTTCTTTGGCCAAAGGGATGTGCATTATCGATCTGCTGCTGTATAATACATCATCCCCAAAACTCAACAACTTAAAACAACATATGTTTACTATCTCAGTTTCTGTGGGTCAGTAATCTCAGTAGAGTTTAACTGAGCCCTCTGATACAGGACCTATCACGGGGATATAATAAGGAGGTCAGATGAATGTTCTGTCATCCTTTGAAGGCTCGACTAGGGAAGACTCAGCTTCCAAGCTCACATGGTTGTTGGCAGGATTCTCTCTTGTGGGCTTTTGGCCAGAAGATGGCCTGAATCCCTTGCCACGGGGGCCTCTTCATCTAGGCATGCAATCCAAGGTGACAGTGGAGAGTCAACTAGAGAGATAGAAGTCATAATTTTTTGTAACCTGATGATCATGAAAGTAGGAGCCCTGTTGACATAGTGGGTCATGAGTTGAGCTGCAAATGGCAAGGTCAGCAGTTCAAAACCCACAGTCACTCCTCGGGAGAAAAGTGAGACTTTTTACACCTGTAAACATTTAGTCATGAAAACCCATGGGAGCAGTTGTACTCTGTCCTATAGGGTCACCATGAGTCAGAATTGACTTGGTGGCAGTGAGAGGTTTCAGAGAATCATGAAAGTGATAATGCCTTACCTTGGCCAGATTCTTTCATTTGAGAACAAGATGCCGAGCCTGCTCATACTCAAAAGGAAGGAACTACACAGGAGTAGAGGCCACCGGGACTTCGTAGAAGTCTGCAGCTGCCCATCAAATGAACGAATGGATAAGCAAAGCATAATACATACACACAATGGAATATTATGGAACTAATAAAGAATAATGAAGAATCCGTGAAACAGCTCATAATACATGGATGAACCCAGAGGACATTTCATGGAGTGAAATGAGAATCACAAAAGAACAAATAATGTATGAGTCCACTGTTGTAGAAAGTCAAGGAAAGGGTTACACACATATATATCATTATACATATGATGGTTACCAAGTGAGATAGTTAACATTTATTGTGCCAACATGGCCAATGAGCACATGTGGGATTAATTGAAGGGTGGAAAGATAAATGGCTCGGCGAGCCTTGCCTTTCTTGTCTCTCACTCTTTGGACCAGTGTGCAGCTGCCTTGCTTGTTCTGTGCCTCAATTTACAAGATACACTACCTGTGGGACACCTAACCACTGGACTGCATCATTGAAATTTGAGGTTCCTTCAAGACCTGCTTTGCCACACTATTGAAATGTACATCTCTTGAGCTAGGGACTGTTGGGCCCTGTCATCTAGCTGACTGTTGGTGACCTGCCTTGCAGTTTGCTGCCTGTGCCCAGGTAGCCTGAATTGCTCTACAGAGGACTACCCAGCAGCTCTCAAGACTTGAAGGACTGTCAGTGTCTCACAACTGTCTCACAACTGGAAGTGAGTTGCACTGAACCATTTGTACTGCTTGATGATTTAATTAACTGTTTATTTCTTATGTTATCTATCTATCTATCTATCTATCTATCTATCTATCTACCATCTATATAAAATATATAAAATTACTAGCGTTCTGGTTTTGTTTCTCTAGAGAAGCCTGTCTAACACACCAGGGATGGGAGGGAAAAATTAAAAATACCTGAAACAAAAGAAATTTGCAGCCACAGGATATTTGCAGGCATAGCAAGCAGGAGAATTAGGCTGATTGAAGACAAAGGCTAGAAAAGCTGCCCAGATGGCAGGACATTTCTTCAGTGTGTGCCCTTGAGTCCCTCGTGGGGGAGGAAAGAAGAAAAGAATAAGCCTGTGGATGACAAAACAGAGACGCTTTACTGAGAAACATCTCAAGGGACCACAGGAGAGGGGTTTTCAAACAAGAGAATGAGAGTTGAATTGTTTCATGAGACTAACGAGGACAGATCTAGGTTAGTTGGGTAGAAGTTCAGAGTGGCTTAAGGTAAGAAAGAACCAGATAACCATTCCAGCGCTAAATCATAAATAGACCGCATGAGGATGCAATGATCTTGCCATAACTGGAAGGTTGACACAGATTCTGGATGACCACACCAAGGATGTGGTAAAGCGATTTCTGCCCTCTATAACGAGTCGATTGTCCTGCTTCCCAAGATCCCTTCCAACTCACGAAATGTGAGCTCCCAAGAATACAACTGCATCTACAGACAAGTAACCAAGACCCCAAGGATTGGAAATTCACCTGGTTTGTTTCTGATTCCATGGCAAGAAGCAAAGGCATTTTACAAGAGAAGACTTTATTTCTATGAAAATTAGGCGTGAACAATTGATTCGAATCCCAAGCACTGACAGCATTCAATAAAATGAATCATCGCTGTGGTCATCAGCAGGGGGCTTGGATGTCACAGACTTTCACTTGGATCGATCGCATGCAATAACACTCCTCAAACTTTAGATGTGACCCCACTTATTCCCCGCCTTACTCCCTTTTCTCTTCTTCCCCTGACTCCTCCCAAGCTCCTTTCTCCGGCATTTTGGTTTTATTTAGCAAAGAGCCCTGTCCCGGGCTGTTCTCCTGGAACCCCTCACCCGTCACTCTGTCTCTCTCTCTCCTTATGGGTCAGTGAATCCCAAGATTCTCCTTAGCTCTCTCTGCTTACCAATCCTCATACCAATGAGGAAATGATAACAGTCAACCCCAGAAAGCCATAGCCACCCACCCAGCTGCTCACCCTCTTCAATCTCAAGCCCTAGCCCAGCTCTTTCCGCTGGGCTGAACTCTGTGTGTCCAACTACGGCTGGAAACCTCCGCCTGACTCTGTGCTAGGTGTCCCAGACTCAACTTTAGACAAATCCATCCTGCATCTTTCATTCAAACCAGTCCTTCTTCTTTTGAACAGTACCATCTACCCTGTCATGAAGCTCTGTGTTACTGGGCGATTTCTAATGCTATTGACCCACAGACCACACTTGCAGGCTCTAGCGTGAGACACAATGAATTCAAATATAAAATCTGGTTCTTGGTAGCTGTGTGATCTTAGGCAAGTTAATTAACCTTTCTGAGCCTCTCGGGCATCTTTTATTAAATGGAACTAAGTAACTTCTTACAGAACACGTATGTTGGTGAAGATTAGAGATAATTGCACAGAGCCCCAGCATGCCCTATGAACATTGGACAAGTAGCGATGTAAGTTTGAGGACAGCCTGGCCCCATTTCTGCTGAGTGTGGGGAAAGCACCTTTCTCCACAATCCCTGAATCCCTCCTGCCCTGACATCCTATTCTATAAAATAGGAATAACTCTGGGGAGATGAAGACTCAAGCCTGCTCCATCCAGAGTGAGGAGCAAAGTTTTGTCCGCATCTGCAGTCACTGTTCCAGATGAGCAGGGAGCACCTTGCTCCCAGAAGGGATCTTGCCTGCTGCCTGGGTTGCAACCCATCTGCTCTTCAGGGCTATTGATCCCCAGGCAGCTCAAGATGTGTCTTTATTATTTGTGGGCTGCAATCAGCATGGATATTAGGGAAACTCCCTGGCTTAGGATCGATTCGTTCCCACCCCATGCCAGCCTGAATCTCTCTCTGAGGTCCCCAGAGCCGAGAGCAGTCTTGCAGGACCCAACACTAGAAATAAAATATCAGTTAATGCTACTGAGAATTAGATTAGATTTTATTACTACTGGAAGGAAAAAGGAAAGATAACAGCCAAAGACTCGGGGGGAGACATATACACATCAGCATATAAACCTGAGATGAAAAAGCCATTCTGCAGCCTAATTCACTGACCCCCAACAGGCTGAAAGAGCAGAGTGTTTGAGGCAGAGCAAAGGCAGAGTCAGTTCTGCTGGTGGCCCTGCTGAAGCAAAGTAGGCTTTCACCTCTGAGAATCAGAGCAAGGATCTCCAAAACGCCAGCCCTCCAAACAGACCATCACCGTTCTAGTGCCGGCCGCCCATTCCCAAGCTGGGTGAGCTTGGACGCATGATGGCCCCATGGGCCCCCACACCCTCCCCTGCAGTAGGCTGTCAGTTGCCGTTGAGTTAACCGACTCATGGTCATCTCATGCACAACAGAATGAAATGAAGTAGTGCCTGATCCTGTGCCATGCTCACCACCATGCGTATGCGCAAGCTAACGTGATCATCGTGTGTTTTGAATAGCTTCCCACCAAGTGGAATCATCTTCCAGTGCTGTATCAAATAATATTGTGTTGTGATCCACAGGATTTCACTGGCTAGCTTTCAGAAAGAGCTAGTGCCAGGTCTTCCTTCCTAAATCTGTGAACTCTGTTGAAGTCTGTCCACCCCTGCCGGTATTTGAAATGCTGATGGTACAGCGTCCAGTATCATTGCAATGAAATTCTCCAAGGACAACCCTTGCTGAATGAGCGGGTGCACTGTCAAAAGGGGAAAAATTTTCTCCGTGAAACTTTCCTGGCTTTTCCCCCCCACCAAGACAGTTTTAATGATCTTAAACTACCTTCATAATAAGCTCCTCTGATCGTTCCATATCCTTTAGAAAAATCTATTCCTCTGAGTTAGAATCAACTCAAAAGCACGCAACAACAAACCCGGAAAACGCAGTGGTTTGAACCCACCTGGCGGTACCTAAGAGAAAAGACCCAGAGAGCTGCTTCTTAGCGGCCTCAGCAAGGAACCCCGTTGAGTATGTAGGCTTGCCTTGAGTTGAAACCCATTTGATGTCAACGACTTGGCCTTTTATTATATGGCTAGGTTGGGGTTAGGGGTTTCTATTCAGCAAATCCCAGAATGCTCATGGGGGCCCACTAGGGAGGTATTTGAATCTCATTACCACCAAAGAAAGCACCTGAGGCTCAGAGAGGCGCAGCAGCTTCTTCAGGTTCACCATACTGGCAAACGGTTTCGCTAGGCTTCAAACCCAGGGTCATCAGCTCCAATATTCTGATCCCTCAGACTTCCTCAGCTTAGTGAGACTCAACTTTGTTAAGGGAAGGTCTGCTTATCCTGGGAGCCTGGGGAACAAGGCTTCGTTGGCATCAGGAATACTTGGTCTTGAGTCTCAGCTCCAAAATTTCCTGATAAGATGACTTTGGGCTGATCATTGAAATTTTGAGCCACCACAGCCTTATTGGTAAGATGTTATTGTTCTTGTTAGGTCCCGTGGAGTCCAATTCAACTCCTAGCAGCTCTGCCACCCACAGAACCACACACTGTCCAGTCCCATGCCATGGCGAGGTGTAAGCCCATTGATGCAGCCATGATATCACTCCATCTTCTTGATGGTATTCTTCTTTCTTGTCATCCTTCTACTTCACCAAGCATGACGTCCTTCTCCCAGAACTTGCCTTTCCTGACAACCTGTCTAAAGTACAGTAAAAGAGAAAATATTTACCCAGCTTCATAGGTGCCCAGGAGTAAGGGGGTTCCCAGGATGTAGACCTTAAGAGTGTTAAAATGGGAACGCCCCCCGGCAAACCAAAACACCTTGGTCACCGTAGATGATGCGTGCCTCTTCTGCCGGAGATGCAAGAAGAAATAAAAGATAGCAAAAATGCTCTGCCTTTGTGGAGCTTATGCATGGGTAAGTCAACAAATATTGATACAAAATCATAGAAAACCTTATTGAAGCAAAATATCAAAATGTGAAGCTATTTATTCCCAACAAAGCCTCCATCTAAGTCTGTAGCCTTTTGAAGGCAGTGTTTCCTTCTCCCCAATTTTTCTTGAAAGAATTCTGTGCTCTTCCATTTATGCCACTTCAAAACAGCCATTTTGACATCCTCAAGAGACTCAAATCTTGTTCCTTTTCAGTGTTCTTTGAGTTTTAGGAATAAAATGAAGTCTGAATCAGGACTGTAGGGATGGATTCCTCATGAAATTCTCCTGGGACAGAATACGTATATGAGTAGATGAGTAGATGGAGGGGGGGGGGAAATCCCACAGCACAGCTTCCTTATCTTTTTTCTCACCAAAGCAGCTTTCATAAACTTCATAATAAGCCTCTGTACTTGTCCCATGACCTTCAGGAAAATCTACCAAGTTTATGCTTTTAGAATTCCAAAACAATAGCCATGATCTTTTGAGCTGACCTCTCTTCCTTAACTGGCCCAGCCAATCCCCTAAGAAGCAACTGTTTTGATGACACCTTGCTCTCAGAATCATACTGGACTCATCCCTTTTGATTCCACCGTTCTCTCTAGTCAATCCAAGGCTCAGGCCTCGTTGTGGTTCATTCCATAAGACCATCTTCATTAGTTTTTATCTTGCTTAAGACTGATGGAAAGGTCGGGTCTTTCAGATAGCTGATTTCCACACAATGTTTTTGACATTCTTGGAGCAGAAAGCTTGCTGTGGCCAAGATGTCTACTTAACATTGAAAATGTCAAACCATGTGAAATCTCAACTTCAGAAGCATCACAGTCTTCTCTCACTGTTTCTGGAGTTCAGTTTCTTCCTTCCTCAGAGTTGTCCGTTTTCCCTCCTTGCCTTATTTTTGAGCCCCACCCCCACACACACACACAGAGTATCGTTAAGACCCTTAATCTGTATTAAAACCGTTTTTCACTTGTGGAAACATTCCTGCAAACACTTTGCAAAGCTTCAATGACTTGGGAAGTTGTCCATTTGCTCTTTTCAAAATTTGACATTGGCCCTGACCTCAAAATCTTTTTGTTCCCACGGCACAAGAATTAATTCTTTGAAGGCACCCTAACAAGACCAAGACAACTGCTTGGCTGAGTGGATGTGTCTGCCTTCACCCACAGACCACAGATTCACTATTTTTTTTTTTTAACATTTTATTAGGGGATCATACAACTGTTATCCCAATCCATACACACATCAATTGTGTAAAGCGCATTTGTACATCGTTTCTCAAAACATTTTCTCTCCATTTAAACCCCCGACATTAGGTCCTCATTTTTCCCCTCCCTCCCCACTCCCCCCTCCCGCATGAGCCCTTGATAGTTTATAAATGGGTATTTTGTCATATCTTGCCCTGTCCGACGTCTCCCTTCATCCACTTTTTGGTTGTCTGTCCCCCAGGGAGGAGGTCACACACAGTTCCATGTAATCGGTTCCCTCTTCCCTACCCATTCTCCCTTTACCCTCCCTGTTTTGCCACTCACACCACTGGTCCTATAGGGCTCATCCATCCTGGATTCCCTGTATTTTCAGTTCCTACACAGATTCACTTTTAAACACACTTTTGCTTGGAGTATGAACTACAATCTTAGTAGCAAATTCTTTTCACTTACCCTCATATTCTTATCAGAGAAGAGTGACACAAATAAAGAAATTAAAATATGACGTTTGTCAAGTATTGATAAATACCATGGAGGAAAATAAAGCAATAACATTTTCAAAGGAGCAACAAACTGGAAACATGAACAGAACAATGAATACGTGAATTGTGATACAGTCACAATGGAATCGTGCAGAACAAGAATAAAACGTGACGGATAACACGCACGCAAATGAAGTTCATAGACACAGAGCAAACGAAGACCAACACAGGAGAGGACATACTGGGAGATGCCACTTATATAAAATTCAGTTACAGACAAAACTAAGAGATGGTGACTAAAAACAGAAGAATAATTATCTGAAAGGGGATATGAACTGGGAAGGGGCTAAGAGAACTTTCGAGGGTGCTGGAACGATTCAGTGTCTCTATCTGGATGTTGGTTATACAGAGTACTCATGTGTAAACAAGCATTCACCAAAGTTAGCATTCACCTCTGGTACATAACCAATTAAGTGCACCATAGCACGTACATGTTGCACCTCAACTTACAAACATTTTCAATTGATAAATAAGGCATGAAAATTGAAGTGGAGGCATGCAGGGCTTAGGTTAGCATGATTCTTAGCACAGAGTAAGAATGTAATAAGTGGTGGGTATTTGGTGCTTAACCCATGGCTTTTAGGAGCCAGCACAAACTCCTTTTTTGCCTTGTTGAATATCTGTGGTCAACTTATCTCAGGAACCTGGTATCTTGCTAGGCCCCTACATGGGAAAGCTGTACTTGAAGTAAAAGTACATTGGTCCTAAAACTTGCATCACCAACAGGCCCAGAAAGCTTCTGGTTTGCTTTGTACCATTCGGCCTTACCCCTCGTCGCCCTACGATTGCAGTGACAAAGACATATAACATTTTCCTATGCAAAGGGATTGAATTATCCCAGGGATAATGGAAAGGTATTTTTCATCTTTAGGGTGTTAATGAATATAAATGGGATTCACAGCCCATTTCTCTGCTTTTTGTTCCCTCTGGGAAGTGAGACCATAGAAGGGAAACTTCTGGTGCCAGTGGGGAGAAAAACACTCATTCAGCACCTCCCCCCCCACCACCACTCAGAATACCCCCCAAGTCTGAGAAAGACTTCAGCAACTCCCAATTCCTTCACTTTCTGCCCAACTGGTCAGAAAAGCCTTCAGGTGGGCAGTGATTGATTTATCCTGGAGAGAAAGATAGTTTAGCTACAAGAAGTTGCTAACCAACAAACCTTTCCAAGTGAGCCAAAACCAAGTGAAGACTTAGCTTGGCCCTCTTTAGAAAATAGAATCCCCCCAAAAAAAAGAAAATAGAATCCCCCTCTCTCTGCTCATGTATTTCTTCTGGGATGGAGGGAAGATGTCTTGATCCCTATCAGTTCACATCTCGGTGAGCCTCGCCTTTCTAGTTCTCGGGTCTCTTGCTTTCTGATGGTCAGACTAGGGTGCAGCTGCCTTAATCAGTTCCCTCCTTTAGCTGGTAAGGCTCCCTTCCTTCCAGGCATCCCTGAGGAGAAGCCACATGAACCTACCCCTATGCAGCCCTGGGTGCTGGAGCAGCCGTGTGGAGACCCCTGCCGGCCCTGTGATGCTTACACGTTCACTGACTCGGCTTTCCTCCTGCAGTTGGCATCATAGTGTGTGTTTTGTGAGATGGAGGAGGACTTTGTGGATTGGTGCTAGACATGTGGGTTAATGTTGGACTTCTGGGCTTTGGCAGCACTGGGTTGGGATGTTTCTTTGATGTGCACTTGCCCTTTATATAAAACTCTCTCTTATACACGCGTTTCTGTGGATTTGTTTCTCTGAAGTACTCAGACTAACACAGATACCCTGACCACATGCATGACTGTACCACGTTCTAGAGAGTGAACACCAACTCCAGGTCATCTAGCCAGAGGTGTCCTTCAGGCCTAGGTGTTTATTTGGCCTTATCCTGCCCTAAGTATTCTGTCTAGGAGATTTGTCCTTTCTCATCCCTGGGGCCTGACCTTACCTGCTTGGTTTCCCCTCATGGCCATCTATATTAGACCAGGTCAACTAGAGAAACACATCCAGAGACTTTGATGTATATATAAGAGAGAGCTTTATATCAAGAAGTAATTATGCATCAATGTAACATCCCAGCCCAGTCCAGATCAAGTCCTTAATTTCTATATTAGTCCATAAATTCTATATTAACTCGTGAATTCCTCTTCAGACTCATGCAGCACATACAATGGTCACAGGCTGAGTGCAGGAAGATCACAGGCCAGTGGGTGGAAATTCCTGTGGATCCAATGGCAGTAGACACATCTCCAGGTTCTGGCTGCCATCCACGCGACTCCATGTGGCTTGTCAACCAGAATGTGAAACAGAAAGAGAAAGAGTGGCCTGCCTCTTCTGATGGCAAAATCAAGAGAGAGGAAGTTTGCAGAATCCTCATGAGAAGGCCATGCCCACAAGGAGGGATCCTCAGTCTGTGGCCTGATTGACAGGCTAGAACTCCACCCCTTCATTCAGAACTACACCATCCACAGACAGAGTGGTGCCCAGAAAATGAGTTGCATTTCACCTGAGTTCAAGCTGAGCTGAGTTCTGACTCCCACACGCCGTTCTTCTACCACCACAGTTGGGGCCCCCTGATAACTCCGAGGTCCCACACCTAGGCTTTGCCCCACCTTGGATGCCCATACCCATCATTCCAGTGTGCTATTCTGAGATTCAGCGTCCAGGCCCTGTTACCTGCCCAACAAGGACCTTGGTCCAAATATAGGCCGGGCTTCCTCCTGAACATTTGCTCTTTTTCAGGATATAAGGCTAGGAGTCTTGGTTCTCCTAAAACTGTGCTAATCCAGCAGCCACTCACTGTACTTTATTAGTTTATGTAAACTAATTAAAATAAAATTTAAAATTCAATTTCTCAGTTGCACTAGGCCAAGCGGTCAATTGCCACCTGTGGGGCGTAGCTCACGCATCAGAGAGAAAGGAACATCTCCATTATTGCAGCCTGTTCTCTTGGGTAGCACAACCCTAAACTTGAGAATGCCTCACAATCACCTGTGAGGCGAGTTCAAACACAGACTCATGCAGGCTCCATACCCAGAGTTTTGATTCAGTCAGTCCAGGATAGAGTCCAGAAGTGTTCATGTCTCACAAGTTCCCGAGGGGTGTTGATGGCACTACCCCGGGACCACCATTTCCGGGTCACCACCTCACAATACAAGAACTAAATGTCTCAGCCCAGGTTGCATCTTAGAGTCAACTGGAAAACTTTTGAAAATAGCATGCCCCAGTCCTGTTCCAGACAAGTCAGATTAAAATTCTGTAGGTAAAAATAAGTCCAGGCATAGTTTCTTTTTAATCTCTTGAAACTCAATACAGCAGAATGTCTTTTGTCAAGTGCTCATGAGACATTCATCAAGTAAGATTCACCACCACCATTGCCATTATCAATACCACCGTGATCTCACCATCACCTTCATCATGGTCATTTTCATCACATGATCACTCCCTCGTCATCATCATCATCATCATCATGGTTGTCACCATCATCATCCTGGTTGCCATCATCATTCGAGCACAAGCTTGGCCAACAGCTCCGAGACCCCAGAAAGTGGGGTTAAGAAAAGAGCACCGACCTTGGACTCAGACAGAGATGAACCTAAGTCCCGGCTTTCTCACTTACTGACTGTGCACAGTGGTATCATTTTCCAAAGTCATTTAACCTCGGTGGGCCTCAGTTTCCTCATCTGGATAATGATCTGTGAACTTAAACAGCATACATGCAAAAGTGCTCTATCAATTTTAGCCACCAAAGAGATTCCATTGTCACGGATATTATTTTGTGCTGCCTAATCTACCTTGTCTCTGACTTCCCAGGAATACTCCCCTGAAGTCAGACTTCAACTCCTGGTATCGCCTGTAACAGTCTCAGCATCCCACTGCTCCCATGTGACGAGGAAGCAAGATCCTGAATCCTCCAAAATTCTATGACTTCACGTGAGTCACTCATCTCCTCTCTCTGAATCTCTCTTCTTGTGAAAGGAGCCCTGGTGGCTTAGTCATTTATGTGTTGCCAGGTCAGCAGTTCGAACCCACTAGCTGCTCCTCAGGAGAAAAATGAGGCTTTTGGCTCCCATAAAGATTCATAGCCTCAGAAATGTTCATGGGCGGTCCTACCCTGTCCTGTCGGTTCACTACAAGTCAGAATCAACTCCATGACCATGAGTTTTTTGTTTGGTTGGTTTATCTTCTTATATGTAAAAAGAGATCATAGAATTGCCTTGAGGATTCAAGAAAATAATTTGGCACATAAAGGGTATCCCAGGAATGCCCATTCTGCCCCCTGTTAATCCTTTGGGACAGCATCAGCACAAACCATCCAATAGAGTTGCAAAGAAATATCTCTTTTTCATATATAATTTTACTTCTTTGGTTGTTGCTGAGGATATACACAACAAAATACACACCAATTCAACAGTTTCTAGGTGCCGTAATTAGTGACATTGACGACATTCTTCAAGTTGTGGAACCCTTCTGACCCTCATTTTCCGAGCTGTTCCTCCCTCATTAACATACGCCCACTGGTTTTAGGTTGAGGTTTGTACCTAATCTTTCACAACTCCCTGTGTGACACATAAGGAAACTCCTACCTGGAGAGAGGGCCTGGTTGGTGCTGGTTTGCTCTGAGGTCCTGGACCATGCGGAAGTGGGAGGATACAGGCCTCTTAACTACCAATCAGAAGCCTGCAGCCGCCCGCAGCCTTCCAAATGGAGGGGGTGGGTCTCTTTCCTCATTTCCACATTTCCAGTGTATGAATGAATGAGTGAGACTTCATGAAAGCAGACAGCTGTGAGGAGGGAGAAAGGCTCCCAACAACTGGAGACTCAGGAATGGAGAGCTCTAGTGTTTTCTATCCAAATACACATCTGAAAGGACCGTTTCATCTAGAGTTGCTTCTAATACAAATAGAACTTTCCTTTCCAACCAGCGTTACTTCAATCGTGAGCCTAATGTCCTGTGGACGCGTTGTGGGCCTTACATACATACACGAGTCATTATTGATTTCCCCACCAAGGCTAATTTTGAGGGATGCCCGACAGTACATACAGGGAAGTTTGGGCAAAGCAATAACTAAACATAAAGGGAGCGCGTTCCCATCCTCGGTGGGTAAATGAGAAGCTGGGGCGCTGATGGCCGGTTAATCATCTCAGGCAGCGTTAGGAGCCCACCACGTAAATTGCGACTATGGACGGGCCCGGTGGGGGCCGGGCTGTGAGCAGGAACCATCACCAGGCAGCAGATGGGAAGTAGGAAGTAGGAGACCTGCATTTGAGTCCCAGATCTGCCAATGGCTCGTCCAATTCCTTTCAGTCAACCTGATTTGCCAATATGTCACGTGAAGCACAAAGAACAGTGTGGAGGATAAAAACGGTCACCAAAGAGTGCTGTCGCATCGAGGGGGTTACAAGGGGGGAAATGTGATAAATTATTGAATGGAAAACTGATTTGCTCTATAAACGCTCACTCAAACTACAGCAAAAAATTCAAAAGCGAGAAAGAAATGATTGGGGTATGTTCTACTGGGTTTATTCTCAATAATGACAAAACTGAAATAAATTATAAAAATAAATAATAAGTTAAAAAAGGGAATGGTCACACAATCACTGCTATTTCCTAGTACTTACCGCATATACTCGTGCTTAAGCCAAGTTTTTCAGCACTTTTTTAAATGCAGTTTTTGTGGTAAAATTAGGGGCCGCTGATATTCGAGTCAGCTTAAACTCGAGGATATACTGTATGTTCATTCATTTATTACACTCTTACATATGCAACCAATTGCTAGCCAAAAAGGTATGTGGCTCAAGCCCACCCCGGGGTCCATAGGAGAAAGAATGGGCCATATGCTCCCATAAAGACAGGCCAAGAAAACCTTATGGGGCAGGTCTATGCTGCCACATGGGATGACTCTGAGTTGAAATAAGAAGCAACTTAAGACCACCCAACAACAATAGCTATGTGTTAGGCCAGGCACTGTGCTGGATAGAGCTGCAGGGTCCACCCTCCCAACGTGAACCTAGAACTAGATCAAAGAGAAGGCAGGAATTACACATTTAATTATACCCCCCAAAGTACATTTATATTATTCCATATTGGTTTAAGTGTTATGAAGGGAAGTTATAAAGGAGCTGATTCCATTCTTGGGATGGAGCGTCGGGGCAGTCTTCCATGAGGAAGTGCTATTTCATAAGGGTTCATATGACCTTTATGAGAGTTAACTAGGCAAAAAGATTGGTAGGAATGCCCAGAAAGAAAAATGAGATAAGGATTTTCAAGTAGAGGGATCATAAGCCAGGTCCTGGGCTGAATTGTTTACTTGAACAAAATCCCATTTCATTCTCACAACAAACCTTTGAAGTTGGTTTTATGATTTTCCCCAATTTACAGATGAAGAACTGGGTCAAAGATGGCTTGACCAGCCTGCCCCAAATCACACAGCACTTAAGTGGTGAGCCCAGTGAAATAGTATTTAAACCTAGGTGTCACTAGCTCCTAGACTAAGGTGACCAGACGTCCCACTTTTGGGAGGACAGTCCCAATTTTTAACAATTTTTCCCATGTCCCGCGGCGTTTTAAAAAAGTCCTAATTTTTTGGACAGAATGCATGACAAGCTAGGGTATATGTTTTTTGGCTGCCATGTGGCTATTTTGCCAGGATAGGAATTTTATCAATGGTGTCCCGCTTGTGTCCCGCTTTACCAGTGTTAAAATCTGGTCACCTTATCCTAGACCACTCGGACACCCTCCCATTCCCCTACATCCTCACACTCAAACTCTCCTCCTTCCAGCAGTAGTTGGCTGTCCTGACAACCAACAACCTCAAATGCATGCTGCACAAATGCATTCTACTTTACTATTGTCCTGCAGAATAAGATACCGTGGGTGTAAAGTTCCTGGCACCAGTAAGTGCTCAGTATACAGCAGCAGTGATGATGATGATGATGATGATGATGATGATGATGATGATGATGGCGGCAATGATGGAGATGAGCCATGGATTATTTCTAAGCGTGTTTAGCGCCAAAGGATCTCCGCACCCTGCCTCCAAGGAAACTTGCACGTTAGTCCTCAACGACCTTTATAGAATGAAAGTTTGCCAACCACTGTTGAAGTGAGCTCTGCTCTCAGAACCTAAGTGGATGGAATTTTTCCTTTGAAATCGTGATATGCACACTATCATTCTAGAGTGGACACATTGATATAGGTAAATAAACTTTATAAGTATTACCGAAAACATGTTGCTTTCGATCCCAACCCTGAGAAGCACTATAGGACAGAGTAGAACTGCCCCATAGAGTTTCCAAGGCTGTAAATCTGAGTGGAACAGACAGCCATCTCTGTCTTCCACAGAGGGAACCAGCCACTTTTATATTGGCAGCCAAGCTTCTAACCACTGTACCACCAGGTCTCTTCAATGAACACGTAGCACAAAGCTAATAGGCTCTCGCACCTGTGCTAGACTGCATGAAGAGCTATAATTTCTCACTCCTCCCTATGTTCTCACTCTTTCACATGTGACTTTGGAGCACCTATCTCTAAAGAGGTGAGTCTAGTTTTCACCCCTTGAGCCCAGACAGAGGACTTTCTTAAGAGTGCGGTCAGGTCACATCAAGCTTTGCTTGCTTCTGCTCACCTTTGAGCATCTGCCATTCTATGAGAACATACGAAAGCAGGTCCGATGAACCTACAAGATACATGAGAGACCTTGGGGGCAGCACTGCCCCAACAGAGTGGGCTCAGTCCATCCCTGTGAGAACAGAGCCTTCTTCAACCCGCAAATTCAGGAGAAGGCCCAACCATCCCCAGCACATGATCTTAAAGTCTTGTGTGCCACAGAGGTTGTACCATGGCCTGTTCTCAGCTTTGCTGCTGTAGCAATACACTTAACAAGACACACCCTCCTGGACTCCTGGATCTCTGTGCTACATAAAGCTCTGAGTCCACATGCAGGCCAAAGGGGAAGAGTGTCTTAATGAATTGGTGATTTCTTCCATAGGCAGAAGAATGGGGAGGAACAACATACAGGTAACATATCTTCCATCTCTGAATAGCATTTAGAAAAATAGATATTTTGTAGGAGATGTGTTTTTCCTTTCTACGGGCTCAGCATCTAATAAGAATTACAATAAAATAAATTTTAGTGTATTTATTTCTTTGTAAACACTCTTGCTGTGTCCATTTTAGATAGATCAGTCAAATGGAGTAGGTATTGCTGATAACTAAGTCCAACCTATCTATTGATCTCTTTGTTCATCTTTTTATTCATTATCCTAATTCTCATTTATTCCATGTATCTATCTTTGGGGAGCCCTGGTGGCATAGTGGTTACTCATTGGGCTGCTAACCACAAGGTCAGCATTTAGAGACCACCAGCCGCTCCTTAGGAGAAAGATGACATTTTCTACCATCATAAAGAGTTAGTTACAGGAACCCACAGGGCAGTTCTAGTCTGTCCTACAAGGACACTCTAAGTCAGAACTGACTCTATGGCCATGAGAATCTATCTTTTTATCTCTGAACTTCCAGGGATGGGGAGTGGGGGTGGGGGTGGGTTTCATTCTAGGATCTGTGGGGTTTTGTAGCAAACACTGAACAGTTGGAACTCATACAGGTGACAGCGACCAAAAGGGATCAAGACTTCTTGAATGCTGCCCCCCCCCGCCCCCCACTATCATGATCCCAATTCTACCTTACAAATCTGGCTGAACCAGAGGATGTACACTGGTACAGATAGGAAATGGAAACACTGGGAATCCAGGACAGATGATCCCTTCAGGACCAGTGATGAGAGTGGCAATACAGGGAGAGGGGAGGGAAAGTGAGGGAGAAAGGGGAAACAGATTGCAAGGATCTACATATAACCTCCTCTCTGGGGGACAGACAGTGAAGTGGGTGAAGGGAGATGTTGGATGGTGTACAATATGACAAAATAACAATAACTTATAAATTAGCAAGGGTTCATGGAGGCAGGGGGGCGGGGAGGGAGGGGAAAAATGAGGAGCTGATACAAAAAGCTCAAGTAGAAAGCAAATGTTTTGAGAATGAAGATGGCAACAAACGTGCAAATGTGCTTGCCACAATGGATGGACGGATGAATTGTGATAAGAGTTGCACAAGCCCCCAATAAAATGATTTATAAAAAAAGGCGTTGTAGTCACCTCTTCTGTGGAAACGGAAGGGGAAAATGACTCAAAGAGCTTCCCCATGAACATCAAGTCTCTAAAGCCCCCTCCCCCCACCATAGAGCAGAAATAGCCATCTCAGTCCATGTGACTCCAGAGAATGAAGCTAAGGGAACAAGGTTATCCGACAACAGGTTACACCCAACATAGGCAATGCCTTTTTTTTTAAATAATCATTTTATTAGAGGCTCATACAACTCTTCACAATCTGTACATACATCATTGGTGTCTACCACATTAGTATATATATTGCCATCATCATTCTCACAACACCTGCTTTCTACTTGAGCCCTTGGTGTCAGCTCCTCATTTTTCCCCTTCCCTCCCTGCTCCCCTCTCCCCCCTCCCCCTTGATAATTTAGAAATTATTATTATTTGATCATATCTTACACCATCTGACGTCTCCCTCACCCACTTCTCCGCTGTCCGTCCCCCAGGGAGGAGGTTATATGTAGACCTTGTCATCTGCTCCCCCTTTCTCCCTCACCTTCCCTCCACCCTCCCGATATCACCACTCTCTCCACTGATCCTGGGGGATTCATCTGCCCTGGATTCCCTGTACAGGGAATACAGGGAACACCTTTTTAATAACCAGAATCATTTGAAATTAGATTGAGGAAGCCCGTGAGCTAGAGAGCTCTTTGTCACTAGAATTATTCAGGGAAGGCCTGGGTAATAACCTCTTTGGGCTACTACACAAGAGATTTCTTCATTGGGTGATACATGGTGTTATTCTTCCATAGAATGCATGTTCTTTCAAACAAAACATTCAACCCTCATGGGTGCCAGGTCCATGCTAGCACAGCACTTCATGCCATGGCTCTCAGAATGATCTGCAAATCACCTGTCTCTGGGCCTCTTTGGAAAATTGAGGACTGCGGATCTGAATTATTCCTATTCTTCCCACACGATTCAGTCAAACTAAACTAAACGAATGTCAGACACGCACACACACACAAAGAAAATAAAAGAAATACATGTTTGAAAAAAAAGAACGATTTGTGGAGAGGAATAAACAGGAAAGGAGGAGAAGTAAAGACCTGATGGAAATGCGCCTGCTTCCCTACATTCAGGACAGGTGTTCTCTTTAGGTGATACATTCCACAAGACTGCTGTCGCTAGGGATGCTGCCAGTCAGCTCTCCTATGTGGTCACTGGGCTCTGCTGGGCCCAGGGTGGTTTGGGTGGGGAGGAGGTAGAGAGTTGAGTCGGGTTTGTGCACAACAAGAAGGATGGGCATCATGGGACCCCTCCCTCTGCAGCCCAGCCCTTTGGTCCTGCTTGCCGTCCTCCCCTTGGCCAAGGCCCATCCACTGGAAGAGGGCAAGCTTCCACCGGGCACCACTCCAAGGCTCTTCCTTCAGAAGGGAACCATGATCTCTCAGTGTCTTGTTCCTCTTCCTTTGTAAAAAGGTAGTTTGGTGGAAATCCAAATTATGAGCAGGAATCCAAACATTGATCTGCCCCATGGCTTGCAGACCGGTGTAAAATTATCTCAGTCAGCAGACATTCGAAACAAAAATTATGATTTAGCTTGAACTCTAAAACTGGTTACTCTACCTCAAAACGAGTTGATATCATTGGAGGAGACATTGATGACTGCTACTTTTAACATCTCCAGGTGGACCTTTCCCCGCCACCTGCTTCGGC
Organism: Echinops telfairi; assembly: GCF_000313985.2. Classification (NCBI taxonomy): domain Eukaryota; kingdom Metazoa; phylum Chordata; class Mammalia; order Afrosoricida; family Tenrecidae; genus Echinops; species Echinops telfairi. Next base: position 24,617,405 of record NW_022111310.1, read on the forward strand.
TCATCCGAGACGCCTCAGGAGCCCCAGTGCTGAGCACGTTCACAGTCCAACGTACAGTCTTCGTCAAGAAGGAACCGTCCACTTGTCGCCTCAGTGAGGGACGCCACCCGACAAACAACACGGACTCAGTGCTTACTGCGCGCCAGACAGTGCCCCAAGTGCGTTTTCTCTCAGTTCATGCCATCCACAGCACATGCCTGTGAGGTACGGACTATTAGTAGCTCTTGTTTTCAAATTAAGAGACTAAGTGCTTTGCCCAAGGTCATAAAGTACTAGGTGGCAATGCTATTTCCAAAGCCTACACTGTAACTATGCCATGTGGCCACCTTCCTGCCCGTGGCATAAGCCAGCAGTGGTGAGGGACCTGAGCACCCCTCTCTCACACTTCACTTCTAGTTGATCATAAAACGTGGTCATTTCCATCTCCTGACAGAAGGGTCATGGGGAGCAGACGAGCCAGTCAGGGTGCAGTGTAGCAACGATGAAACATATGCCTTTCCTCTAGTTCTTAAATTCTTACTGCCCCGACTATCATGACCCCAATTCTACCTTACAAATCTAGCTAGACCAGAGGATGTACACTGGTACAGATAAGCCAGCAGTGGTGAGGGACCTGAGCACCCC
>NW_022111310.1:24618863-24620001 GCF_000313985.2 Echinops telfairi
CGATGGTCATCTGTATCTCTCTCCTGCTTCATCCCCCTCAAGGTTCCCTGCTGGGCTTAGCAAAAAGGCTAACATCTTTGTTGCTCCACAGGAGTCCACAGTAGACACCTTCCTGGTCGTGGAAGTCACCACTCTGTGCTCCAGACGCACTGGAGATCTGTCCGCTCTTCAAATACAGTTACCGCTTCTTCCTGGAAGAAAACCGAGAGAGGTTTGGTACGTGCTGTTTCTAGTCACTTAAATGCTTACCATCCGCTCACCCTTCAGAGTTCAACTCCAAGGAGATTTCATGAATGATGAATTAGTGACTGGCCCCTGCCCCAGATGGGATCAAAAACCTCTTTTTATAAAAGCTCATACTTCCCAATACATAATTTACAAATATATATTTGTACATTTATTTGATTAATACCTGTATTGTCATTAGACTTAAGGTCCAGGGCACAGACTCTGTCTGTTTTGCTAACCAGTGGGTCCCTGGCACCTAGCACCTGGCATAAAGCACAGGCATGATCAGAGTTTGGAAACAGAACAAATACGTATATTCGTGCATGTGTGAATGAAAAAATGAATGACTATTCCCAATAGGAAAGCTCCCAATGCACAGTCTAACCATTGTTCTGCCTGGAGAGAACATCATCATGAAAAAAACTTGACATGTTGGGACATGGAAAGCTAACATGAGGGTTACATTCAATATGAAAGAAGCGCACGAGGTGGGGGGAGGGGCGATGGCCTGAATGCTGCCTGAGAAGTCAAGGAAGACTTCACAGAGGAGGTGACAGCATTGCCACTTAGTCCTGACGTTGGCATAGTCCTTTTCCCGGTCAAGGGAAGAACACAAACAACATTAGGAGGAAAGGAAGACGTTCCCAGGCATTCGGGAAAGTGCAAAGGGACAGTGCAGATGGACAGATGGACAAGAACGCAAAGCACTCTGAATGCCCCTTGGGCTGTTTGTTGTCTCCTGCAATTTTGTGACTCTTAACGGCGTATTTCTAAGAACCCAATCACTAACAGAGTTGTTTCACTAAGAAAGTATGTCATTCTGTGTCTCCAGAGATAGTTAGCAAGAAAATCTATACAACCGTAGCAAAGTCCCATGCAGAAGATTGCATTTCGTTTGGGGGCACCTCAT
>NW_022111310.1:24638810-24640002 GCF_000313985.2 Echinops telfairi
GGGTCCCGTTCTTTGTCCTGAGCACAACCAGCTTCCCTTCCATCCATCCCCTCCCTCTCACCGGTACCCACCACTGCCGTGGCCGCTCCTCTCCTGGCCTGTCCACAAAAAGGTTAAAAGCAGCAGCCGCCACACGTCGCACTGCTGCCAGCCCTGGGAGCGAGATCTTCTGTCAGCATGTCCTGAAATTCTTTTGGAAGTTTGACAGGATTAAGGGGATTAATACATTAACGCATTATTACAGCATTCACTGGGGATTTTCAGAAGACTTTACACTGTGATCTATTTGTCCTGTTACATAAAACTCGCATTAATAGGCTGATGGCAGTGGAAAAATATCTGTGGAATCAATAACCTTGTATTTTGGTAAACACATTTCCCCAGCCGAGTTGATCGTTAAGGCCTGCAGACCCTCCCAAGGTGCGCATCAGTGAAACAGCCCCTCCAGAACCCATTTGCCAATTAAGCCCAGGGCCTGTCTGCATCCTCCAGCCCAAGGGGGTTGGGGGGGGAGGCATGGCTGCAGCCCATCTTCCACCTTGCCTCCTGAATCCCATTGACCAGCAGACTTAACTCTGAGCCACGTTGCTGGGTCGGGGGAGAGGCTGGGAGCCGGGCTGCCATGGAGGCGAGGTGGGCTTGGTTCTGGGTTCCCAGGACAAGAAGGGCCTCTCTGGATGGGGTGTGGGAAAGGCACAGTATAGACGACTCCATGGACAAAGACACAAAGTGCTCCTTTTTGTTGTTGTTCAGGACCTTGCCTTGTGAGGGTGGCCTGAAGAACACCACTAATATGTTGGTCCCTGCCCCTCAATTGCAAATTACAAAGGATGCCAACAGTGGGGAGGAGTGCAGGAGTTAAAGGCAACAGAGATAAATACGGCTATTTACACAATCCTGCACCAACAATGATCAAGGAAAGGATGCTTGGAGAGACACACAGACTGAAGGGGTATGGGAGGGAGAATGGTTGTATACTCACAGATGTATATATTTGACCCTGGATATTTGTACGGGAATATTTACCTTTGCTGCAAATGTAGCTACAAATGTGGCGGAATATACAGGGGCACACTTTTAAGAACTTCTTAGACATAATCAGACACCTTGACGGAATGAGCCAATGAGCATGGGGGCTCAGGACCATCATCTTGGGCAAACCACCAGCAATTAACATAACATAGCCCAGGAA
>NW_022111310.1:24641500-24666067 GCF_000313985.2 Echinops telfairi
TCCCAGAAACCCATTGTCATGGATGTACTGTTTATATAAAGAAACTGAGACTCAGAGAGAAAGAAAAAGCCGGTTGGACATCCCACATCTGGCAAATGTCAGAGATAAGATTTAAGGGCAGGTAGTCTGGCAGGAACACACAGAGTAACTGTGCCAAAAGCAATGGGTTGATCAGCAGCCGTTTCAGGAGGTGGTGTATGATCAAGAACCAAGAGTATTGAGGAAGACGTTCCAGCTGCACTGAAGGCAAAAACGGGGCTGCAGGAATTCATGAGAAACCAGTTGAGAAGTTTCACCAGCAGAATGCAAACCTGGAAGTGTTCACCTGGCGAACAGACGGGGAGAGATCCATGTGTGTGCCCATTCTAAAGAAAGCTGACCCAACAGAATGTCAAAAAGTATTGAATGGCATCATTAGTATCACATGCAAGTAAAATTTTGCTAAAGATTTTTTTAAAAATCAGTTGAAGCAGAGAGCTGCCAGACATTCAAACAGCATTCTGAAAAAGACGTGAAATGGAATATATCATTGCTGATAATAGATGGAGCTTGGCTGAAAGCAGAGAAGACCAGAAATACATTTACTTAATGTTCTCTTGATTTTTGCAAAGACATCTGACCATGCAGATAGTAACAAATTGTGGATAACATTGCAAAAAATGGAAAATCCAGCACCTGTGCACAGACCAAATGCTAACAGAACGTGGAGATGCTGCGTGGTTTAAAATCAAGAAGCTCTATGTCAGGGAGGTACCCTATCACCATACTTATTCAATCTGTAAACTGAGAAAATAATCTGAGAAGATGGATTGACTGTACAAAAAAAGTATGAGGCACGAGGATTGGAGGAAGACACATAAACAGTTTGCATTATGCGAATGACACTACTTTGCTTGTTGTAAGAGAAGTTGAAGCACTTACTGATAAAGATCAAAGACTACACCCTTTAGCGTGGATTATACCTCAACATTAAGGAAAACAAAAAGCCTCACCCTGGACCAAGAAGTAACATCACGATCAAGAGAGGAAGTCTGAGAGCTGTGAAGAATTTCACTTTGCTTGGATTCGCAATCTAGGCCCCTGAAAGCAGAAGTCACGAAATCAAACATCATGGTGCCCTGGGTAAACATGCTGCCAAAGAACTGTGTAAAATGTTCAAATGCAAAATTATCACGCTGAAGGTTAAGGTGCGCCAACACCAGCTGTGGTATTTTCCATCTCCTCATATACATGTGAAAGCTGGACAAGGAAGAAGGAAGGCCGAGTGTAGTTGATGCGCTTGAATGACTGTGTTGGGATAAACACTGAGGATACCATGAACTGCAGAACAAGTGTTCCTTAGAAGCGAGGATGGCGTACGTCGGACATGTTCTCAAGAGGGATCATTCCCGGGAGAAAGTCGTCACGCTTGGCGAAGCCAAGGGTCAGACAGGAGAGAAAGCCCTCCCCGAGACGGACTAGCAAAGTCACTGCCATAATGGAGTCCAGCGCAGCCATTATTGTGAGGACCTCGCAGGACTGGGCAGGGCTTCGTCCTGCTGTACACGGGGACGCTATGAGTCAGAACTAACTTGGTGGCTCCTAACAATTGTCCAGCACCAAGGAGGCCTGGTGGGGCGATGGTTAGGGACTGGGCTGCTAGATAGAAGGGCAGCGGGAGTAACCCAGCAGCCACTCAGAGAAAACCAAACAATGAGGGCCAACTCTATTCCATCCTATAGGGTCCTGTAGGGTTGCTGTGAATCAGAACCCACTTAATGGGCTTTTGTTCTTTTATGTGACATTGGGTGGTGCAGCAGTTAAGTGCTTGGCTGATCATCGAAAGGTTAGTGGTTTGAACCTACTCAGTGACTCCAAGATTGGGAGTTCAAACCTACCCAGTGACTGAGAGAGAAAGACTAGCCATCTGTGGCCATAAAAAGATGACAGCCTATCAACATGGTGGACAGTTAACCCGAGGTCACCCAACACGTCTGGTAGTAGAGCCCAGGCTCAAAACATGGGGCCCTCTGAACTCAGAGCATTGCTAGCAGCCGCCTGGCAACAGTCGGGCATGTTAACAATACCCCCAGTAAGCTTTCCCCGGACCCTGTGGTGAGAAGAAAAAGACACCGCCCCAGGAAAGTGTGGCCAAAGAGCTGAGCTCCCTGGCCTGGTGCAGAGCGGGGACACTACATACACTGTCCTCACTTGGCCCACGCCTCCTGGAGGACAGGTTTACTGTGGCGGACGGTCCGTCTATATCCCCAGAGTCAGCACAGAACCTGGTGTGTAGGAGAATCTGTGAGAAAGGCATTGCCCCTTTGAAAGACGAGCAGGATAAAGCCAGGAGAGGTGGGGTGGCCTCTCCAAAGGCAAGCACTGAGGATCCGGCTACACCCACATCGAGCTTCTTTCTCTCTTCTTCCTGGGGCTTTCTGTCTTGTTCGTCTTATTCCTCCATGCCCATCCTTGTCCCTTCCGGGTATGCACGCGTGTGCACACACACACACACACACACACACACACACAGACACCACTCCTAAGCTTTGACCTCACCAAACCAATTTACACTTCTAGAAGGTTGATCCCCTCACCCCTCCCTCTCAACACCCCCCCTTGCTGGGGATGGGGGCCTGAAGTAATTAAGCAGTACAGGACTGCTCCTGGGAACTGAGCAGGGACAGGGCTGGGGGGTGGTTCTTCCTTCCCAAGTGTGGCAGAGCCTTGCCTCTCCGCCGCTTCGAACCTCTGGCCCCCACAAGGGAAGCGATGGCAACCCTAGCAAGGTGGTGCTAAGGACTGAGACCTTGAGGGGTTCTCTGTGCCATAGCCCACCATCTACTGAGAGGCCTTTTAAGAGTCCTGGGGGAATCTACCCTCTCCAGGAGTCCCAGGGACAACAAATCCTGGCCCGAGGACAGCCTCCTGGCATGGTTCACCTCAAAGGCCACCTGAGACTAAAGCCCCTTCCCCATTTCTGGGAGTTCAAGAACCATGTAAGCCCCACTCCCCATCCATTGTCATGGGTCCCTGAGGAAGGAGAGAGGCACCATGTGGGAGAGCAGGGCTTGGAGGCCCCCTCCACCCTGAGAGTGGAGCTCAGCGAAACGGGCTCAGTTGTCTCAGAACAGACGAAGATTTCCGGGCAGCTCTTTCAGCACCAGGGTCTTCTTCTCAAAGTATTCTTGAAATGCATACGTCGTCACTGAGTCAGAATCAACTCCATGCGGCGAGTTTTTTTGGAGTCAATTAAACAAACAAACAAAAAAGTGGAATAACGGAACAAATCTTTACTTAAGTCATACTGTGTGCCAGGAAGAGGAGCCCTGGTGGCGTAGGGGTTACGAATTTGGCGGGTAACTGCGAGGTCGTCAGCAGTTCAAAACCACCAGCCGCTCTGTGGGAGAAAGACTTTCTACTCCCGTAAGGCATTACAATGTTGGAAACCCACAGGAGCAGTGCTACCCTGTCCTACAAGGTCACTATGAGTCAGCACCGACTCGATGGCAGTGAATTTGGACTTGGTTTGTTGTGTCAGGAAACTGACATAGGTGATCCCCTTGACTCCTCCTGTTTCACAGATGGAAAACAGCCTTGAAGTGTGCCGAATGCCCTCCAGGTGCCAGAGCTCTGAGGGCAGCTGCAGAATGTTCCTAGCCACGGAGCAATGAGGTCTTAGGAGGACAATGAGGCCCCGGGTGGTGTGAATGATTAAGGTGCCTGGCTGCCAAGCACAATGCTGGAGGTTTGAGCCTGCCCAGGGGCACCTCAGAAGAAAAGTCTTGCAATATGTTTCCCGAAAGTCAGCTACAGAGAGCCCAATTCTCCTCTGACATACACGGGTGTGCTGAGTTGAAAGTCGACTCCATAGCAACTGGTGTTCTCTTTAGTTTTTGTGTTTGTTTGTTTGTTTGTTTGCTTGTTTGTTTGTTTGTTTTCTCAACAAATGAGGAAACCGGCTGAGAAAACGAAGCAGCAGTCTGGGGCCAGTCAGTGAAGGAGAGGAGCTGACCGCGCGGGTCTCGTCTCTCCTTGCAAAGAAAGACTCAAGGAAGAAAGAAAACTTTTTTTTTTTTCTCAGCATGTCATCAACTTCCTCGCAAAGGATCAACATCTGTCCCTGACCAGAGTCTAGCACAGTCCTCTTCTCCAGGACTGGCAGCCTCCCGAGGAGGGCGCAGGGGAGGAGGGCGGTGGGAGGGGAGCACCCAGGGCCTCAAAGACGGAGGTGGGGTCTGCAGCAGGGAGAACAGGGCCCACTGTCAGCTCCGCAGAGTGAGTCCCTGGTAATTTGACAGGATTAAGCGGATTAATGTATTAATGTATTATTAGCGCGTTTATAGGAGACTTTCAAAGAATTGAATGCTTTGATCCCTGTGTCCTGTTATATAAACCGGCAGTAATTGCCTTAATTGGTCCATTGTTCCTGATGGGAGTGGACAGGGAATAGCGCTGTCTCCTAGCCTGTGCTCTGGAATTTGCCCAGTCTCGGCGGGGCCAGAAAGGCTTGGGAAACTGAGGCTGGGCTTGACCTCACAAACCTTCTGTTCTCTGGCAGTGCCACCCTGCCACCCTAGTCTCAAGGAGCGGAACAGAAAGTACTTTGGGCTTGGCACTCAGAGACCCTGATTGTGGACCCAAGCACGCTGCTTGCTCTCAACGGTACCTCTCTGTGCCTCAGTTTCCACAGCTGCACACATGGGTAACTCTTCTGTCTGCTGCACCAGGCAGCTGAGAGAACACAGGGAATCGATGCTGGTGAACGTGCTTTGTCAACTGGACAGGTCCACTCTCTTGGATGGCTCGAGTTGGCGATTTTTGCCTCTGGTTATTTGTCTGTGAGGAGGGAGAGTGGGTGGAGAGCGTGGGAGGGCCTGTGAGATCTCCCTGGGGACCCAACAGGGCAGAGAGAGTGGTGGGCGGAGGGTTGTGAAGGGAGCCTGCAAGCTCCAGCATCCAGGCCCAGACACCTAGGCACCCTCTCGCTGACCGGGTGCCAGGTCACGTGGGAAGTCGCCCAGCAACTGCGGATGCTGCTTCCATGAGCGTTTAATTGTCTTCGCTAATTAAGCACCAGTGTTGGAGCCCCTGTAGGAGGTGTGTGTCCACAGCTCCACGGATGGGAGTAATAATAGAATGCTAGAACCCCAGCTTCAGATGAGCCCTGACAGGTCTTCTCTTAGAAACACAGAAAGTATCCTTGATCTTTCCCCTCTATAAGCCTAAGTCACGTGGCAGCAAAGTTGAGGGGCGGGCAGTCCTCAAGCTTTATATCAATCAGGAAGGGAGGACTTGGGAGGCTTGGGCCTTTGCCGAGGATGAAGTACAGGGAACCAGAGTGGCAAATGGCTGGAGGCAGTTGGACAGAGAGGGTCAAACCCAGCTGAATCCAGGGTCAGAGCGACAGAGCAAAACAAATGGGCTCAAGCTCTGAGGAAGGGATAAAAGTCACAGGCCAGCAACCCAGGAATAGTAAGGCATAGAAATAAGGTACGATGGGAGCATCTATGGGGCTCATATCCTCTTGGGTACACAGTAGGACTGCCTTTGGGGGACCCCTTGTGGTGGGTGGGGCCATGTGACTAGCTCTGGCCAGTGAGTTGCGAGTGGAAGTTTCCCATGTCACAGAGCAGTTCCCCATCCGGCAGAACTCTTCTCCGGGTGGCCCTGCAACAGGCATCGTTTGCCGTGGTTGGCACCTCCCGTTGACCAAGGCCCTGGAGCAAGCACGGCCAGTCCCCCAACAACGAGCAATAGGCATACAGCATTTTGGAGAAACACACCCTTGTTCTTGCAAGGTGTTGAGAGTTCAGGGTTGTTTGTTGTTACCTCTTGTCTCCTATGTAACAGTTCAATGCAAGTCATCCTTCTATGGTTCACTGAGCCAGGATCCTTCCATCCTGTTGCTCTTCCCTCTTCTGGGACCTGAGCCCTTTCAGTTGGTTTGTGTATATAGAAGTTGGGGGGGTGGTGTTATTCCGATGCAGACTGATGCAGGAAAAGTGTCCTTCATGGTCAGAAACCTATTGACGCCATGGATACATTAAGCCAGTTGCTATCTAGTGGGCCCCAACTCCATGTGGCAGCCCCACCTCCATCGGAGTAGCACAGTGCTCCATAGGACGCCCCAGTAGCTGGTTTTGGGGAAGCAGGTGACCAGGCCTTTCTTCCAAGGTGCCTTTGGGTGGATTCATCCTCCAACTGGTCAGTTAGTCACCGAGTGCATCAACCAGATGTACCACCCCGGAACTTCTCAGTACATTGACTTCCACGAAATAATAATCCTGTCCAGTCTCCATTAAGGGCTTCTTTGGTTTAAGCCAGTTTCCTACTTCCAAACTTGAAGCATTGAAGACTTTGGAATGCTCCCTAGAATTTCGCTGTAACTAATGTTTGCTTTTTAGCCCAGATACTGAGAGTGTTTTACATACATTAGTCACGGAGCACACAGTCCTGGATGCCGGCCGTGGGACTGGCCTCACACTTTAGCATATACATCTGAACCAGGCTGATAGAACCTAGCTGTAATGAGTTTGCCCCTTGTCCATGGCATTTGTGCTTTGTGGGGCGGGGACTGAGAAAAAAAAATTTAACCCCCAAATCGGTTTGTTTTCAGCAGAGTAGCTATGATGAGGTCTGGGAACTCTGACTTAGATTTAAACTTAGCTTCCCAGGAAAGCCCTGGAGAGAAGGTGGGGATGAATCAGGTGCTTTTTCAGAATCAGTCTCACTTTTATCCAAATATGCCTTTTCCCCTTTGCACTGATAAGTGTCTGGCCTAAAAGGAAGGTGGCACTTTAAGGATAAGTGTGGAAGTCATTGCTGGCAAGGAGACTACGTGTGCCCGAGCCCAGCTGTGTGCAGGGATTGAGGAACGTGCTCGATCCATTGTCCTATTTGGTCTTCTAGGGGAGTAGCTTAATGCTATTAAATCACAGAAACCATCAATGCCAGGATGTGAGCCAGACCTGCTCATCCCAGAAAATACAGCTTTTCCTTTATGCCGCCTTGCCTTGGGACCCACGATGAAAGTGGTGTGCTGGTAAAACTAAGTGTAGCCGCTGGCTATCATCGTCAGGAGACTTATGTAAAGCACAGAGACTGCAGAATCAAGCAGACCTGGGTTCAAAGCTTGATACCACTACTCAGTATTTTTATAACCTCAGACAAGTGAGAGTATCCTCCCGGGATTCTGTTTCTTCAGATGGAAGGGAACCAAGAGCAAGTATACTCCAGGAGGAACTGGACAATAATCTAATGAGCAGGATCATTTCAGACAGTGGCAAGGCTTCCAGGTACGTGTTAGACCCCTAACCACCAGGACAGTGGTCCAAAAGATTTTACAGCCTTGGAAAAATTTACAAGATCACAATAAGTTGGATTCAACTCGATGGTGGTGGGTAGAAAGGATGATGAGGAAAGAAATTCATGCTGATATGATAAAGGTCAAATGATGGGTTATGAAAAATTGGGATCAGCTGCTTGTGGTCACGGAAGAGCTCACCAAGAAGAGAATCTTTGAAATGAGACTTGATTAACTAGAAGGAGGCAGAGTTAGAAGTCTTGGAAATGGAGTGATCCGAGAAGAGAGCCTATCAGGAAGGAAGGGTGCTGTATTAGTCTGGGTACTTTAGAGAAACAAATCCTCAGAAACTCATGTATAAGAAAGAGTTTTATATAGAGGTTAAGTGTGCATCAAGAAAATATCCCAACCCAGTGCTGCCCAAGCCCACAAGTTCAACATTAACCCATATGTCTGGCACCAATCCACAAAGTCCTCCTCCATCTCACAAAACATGCACTATGACAAACCAGTGAACATGTAAGCATCTCAGTGTTGGCAGGGGTCTCCACATGGCTGCTCCAACACCCAGGCCTGCATCAGGGTAGGTCCATGCAGCTTCTCCTCAGGGATGTCTTGCAGGAAGTGAGCCTTACCAGCTGAAGCAGGGAACTGGCTAAGGCAGCTGCACCCTGGTCTGACCATCAGAAAGCAAGAGACCCAAGAACTAGAAAGGCGAGGCTCACTGAGCCATTTATCTCTCTGCCCTTCAATTAACCCCACACGTGTTTATCAGCCAGGTTGGCACAATAAACTAACTACCTCAGGTAGGAATATGCCTGGTGCATTTGAGGCACAGAAAGAAACCACTGGAGGAAGGAGGACACCAGGAAATAATGAGGAAAAGAAGAGTAAGGGGTGGGGATCAGAAAGAGACATGAGAAAAAGCCTTGTGAACTACAGGAAGGAGGTGACAGGTTATTCCCACCTGGAACACCCACTTGTTCTCTGTCATCCACTTTGACAGTTCAGAAAGTCCTACTACACAGCTTCATCACCAATGGAATGGGAGGGAAAGTGGCAATAGCTTAACAAGCAGATCCGCTGAGTCCGTATAAGTACCCTATGCCCCACCCTGTACTTTTTAGGGTAAGATTAGCTGCTATAACAAAGGAACCCCTTCTCATCTATGAAACAGCCCCATGTAGCGATTCCTGGTTGGTAAGTGACTCATGCTGTTCATTGACCGAGGCGCTGCCTCTCCTGGGGCCTCACAGACCTCTCATCTATAAAAGAAGTGATTGTGTGGAGAAGGCATAGGCTCTTCTTAACACCTTGATCTGAATGTGGCCCACATCACTTCCACTCACAATCCAACAGCAAGAACCAGTCCCATGCTCCCACCCACAGGCAAGGGCTGCTGAGAAATGTAGTCCACAGTCAGACAGTTGTTTCCCAGGGGCAGCCTCACACTAAGGAAGGAGAGCACAAATGCTATTAAACAACTAGCCATCTGTGCCATAAATACCAGAGGAAGCATTGTTCTCTCATCAATGGATATTGCTCTAGAAACATGAAGTTGGCCCACATGAAGACAACCGCCAGCTATTAGGTGACGTGGGGGGCGTCTGATTCTTTGGATTTTAGTAGATCTCTGATTGGCCAATCTCATCTGACTCTCCCTGAGTGGCCATAATCCAGGTTCCAAGCCCTAGGTTTTTCCGAGTTTCCGCTTTCTCGTGGCAAAATATTTAAGAAGGATGTTGTTTTTCCTGTTGTTGTCATCGTCATTGTTGTTAAGGGTTGTCGAGTTGTGCGTAAGTCTGGGTAGACTAGAGAAACAAATCCATGGACACACATATGTGTATAAGAAAGAGGTTTATATACAAGAGAATTGAACATGGAGAAAGCAACCCAGCCCAGTCCAGATCAAGTCCATAAGTCCGATATTAGCCCATATGTCCCATATCAATCTATAAAGTCCCCTTCAGACTCAGGAAACACATGCAATGAACCCAAATGCAGGACAATCATAAGCCAGTGGGTAGAAAGTCTTTGGGCGCAGTGGTGTTGTAAGCATCTCAGTGCTGGCAGGGGTCTCTCTCTGGCTTCTCCGGCTTCCTAGGTCTGGTTGCATCCATATGGCTTGTCTTCTGCAATGTCTCCCAGGGAGTATCAGAGAGAGAGGTGTCTTATGCCTCCAAGGAGGAAGTACCAGACTTCCCAGAATTCTCAGAAGGCCATGCCCACACAGAAGTCTCATTGACAGCCAAAACTCCATCCCTATACTCTTAATCCTTTAATTGACACCAGATTAGGTGACTACCACAAATTGGTTCTGACTCATAGCAACCCAATGTACAACAAAACAAAACACCTCCCAGTCCTGCACCGTCCTCACAATTGTTTTATGTTTAAGCCTATTGTAGCAGCCACGGTGTCAATCCATCTCATCAAGGGTCTTCCTCTTTTTCACTGCCCCTCACCTTCACCGTGCATCTTTAAGGACTGGCCTTTCCTGATAACATGTCCCATGTACATGAAAGATAAGAACAGCCGCTGAACTGTAGGAAGTCCTCCCATCTGTGAAAGCCCGTTCCAGGATGCAGTGGACTTTCCTTGCCCTTCAGCTGTTGATACTCTGATTTAAGCCATGAGGCTGGTTTTGGAGCTTTTGCCTGTAAAAGGACCACGTGATTTAGGATTAGAAGGAGGTGCCTAGTATCATGAATGATGTGGTGTCACATGTCTTCACCTCCAATGGTCTTTCAATGCCTTTACCAGATGGATCCCCTGTGATCCTGAAAGACCTGATCCACAAAGTACTTAGGTCTAATCACAGTTGTAGGAAATTTGCAAATTCATGTGCCCTTCCTTGTATGTGAAGCTACAAGCAATTTGCAAAACAGCTGATTGCCTAGTTAGAAATGGGAAATGATACTAACCGAGGTCAGTTGTCCATCAAAGACCAACTCACATGAAAGTCTTGAATGCCAGGGTTTAGACCTGATCCTGAGGCTAATAGGAGGTCGTTGGAAAGGTCTTTTTCCATAGACTACCTGGTAATGAACCGAGAAGAAGAGAAGGAAAGATAAACAGTAAGAGGGACTAAAGTGACAAGAGACAGACAGGTGCCAAACCAAGAAGGAGTCTGAAGTGAGGAAAGAAAGAGCGTGTTCACCAGAAAGTCTAAGGTGGGGAGGATAAAGCAAATAGAAGAATTAAACAAGTCAGGAGAAGATGCCCAGGCTTGGAGTATGAGTGGAAGGAGGCAAGGCTGACACAGACTGCCCATTCAGGATACAAGCAGAAGCTAGTGGGGAGATAGAGACACAGACGCAGCAACTGAGACAACAGGGTAGGGAGAGACAGATGGCAACAAGTTCCAGGGAGACATGATTCCAATCCAACCCCTTGAAATGGATGTTGGCGAGTTCAGAAGGCAGCAAAGCGTGGCATTGGGAGGAGGGAAGAGGAGAGGGACTAGGCAGCAGAACAGGTTGGATGAGCTTCTGCCAGGATCAGCACCACCAATGGAAGAACAGCTCTGCAGGCCCAAGGCCTCCGCCCACCCTCCCTTTGCAATTGGACTCACCTGACAGTGGAATGAGTAATGAGTTCATTAAAACCCCAGTACCCAATCCTGAAAAGAAGATGAATGTAGCAGAGCAGACGAGGCGCCCAGCGTACGGCTGTGTGTGTGTGCCGTGCCCACAGCAGCCCTGCACCCTGCTTGCCAAGCCTGGGCACTCCCCTGCTTCTCCCAGCCCCCTGTCATTCAAGGTCTTCATGAGCTGGTTCCTCCTGACTTCTTGGACATAAGTGCATACACTCCTCTCTCCAACCGGGCAGTCACCGCCTCCATCCTGCTTATAGCTTCACACACAAGCAAGACTCCTTCAGGAGAATGTGTCACCCTAGGAGGTCTACTCTGTCTGGTGTGTCTGCCCCCTCCTCAAGGGCATCCATGTGATGAACCACTAGTTACCTTCTGAAACTCACTCCAAGGTCACCCTCTCTCTGATGCTTACCCCACAGAACAGAGCTGACCGTGCCTCTCCTGGTCATCGGTCTGCTCAGAATTTCTGTCCTGGAACTTTTCAGGCCATCTTCAGAATGCCCACATCCACTCGGATGGCCCCGCTGGGAGGCCAACTTCCCTGTAACACATTAAGCTCTGCATGCTAGAAGCAGGCAAGGCTAAAAAGGGGTTAAAAGCATGGGGGTTAGGATTAGGGTGCCCTGAATATCCTAGGTTATGCTACATCCTGGGGTTGGGAGAGGTTTCTGGGTTGGTGTAACCAATTTGTATTCAACTACTGTAGCAATTACACAATTTCATGTCAACTTGATAAAAGAATGAAAAGGTGGCATCTAGCCTGTCAATCAGGTCACAGCCTGATGACCCCCCCCACCCTCCGCTTGTGACCATGGCCTTCTCATGAGGATTCTGGGAACTTCTCTCTTGATTCTGCCACCAGAAGAGGTGGGCCTCTTTCCCCCCCACCCCCACGCCCCTTCACCTTCCTGTTGACAAGAAACATGGAGTCACACTGATGGCAGCCAGAGCCCTGGAGATGCTTCCACCACCATTGGATCCACAAGACTTTCCCCCCCACTGGCCTGTGATCTTCCTACATTTGGCATCTTTGCATTTGTTTCATGAGTCTGAAGAGAAATGTATAGGTTAGTATCAGACATATTGGCTAATACCGGTCTTATGGGCTTGATCTGGACTGGTTGGGATGTTTTCTTAATATACAATTGCTCTTTAATATAAAGCTCTCTTTTACACATACATTAGCACCCCTGGATTTGTTTCTCTAGTCAACCCAGCCTAACACAACACTAACCTGAAAGTTGAAGGTTCAAACACATCCAGCACTCCACTAGAAGAGCCTGTAAGTCTGAGTCCATGAAAAACTGTTGTTAGTGTCATTGCTTAAGTGCCATAAAGTGACATTGGGGACAATGAAGCAAACTGGTACCTGCCTGTTCCTTTGCCATCCTCACGAGTGCTGCCACGTCTGAGCCCACTGTGGCAGCCACAGTGTCAATACACGTAATGGAGGCTCTTCCTCTTTTCACTCACCCTCTACTTTATCAGCCATGATGTTCTTCACCATTGACCGTCCTTTCTGAAGACACGCCCAAAGTACACGTGAAGTCTAACCATCCTCACTTCTAAGAAGCATTCTAGCTATATTTCCTAGCTATCATATAGATGTGTTTGTTCTGCAGGTAACCCATGGTAACTTCAATATTCTTCACCAACACCGTAACTTGAAGGCATCAATTATCCTTAAATCTTCCATATTCTCTATTCAGCTTGATATATATGTTAGAGGTCACTGAAAACACCAGCATGCCTTAGTCCTTAGTGACGTCTTTGCTTTTTAACACGGTCCAGAGATCTTTCGCAATAGATGTGCCCAAAGCAAAGTGAAGTTTGATTTCTTGAATCTGCTTCCATGGACGCTGATTGTGGAGCCAAGGAAAACGGAATCCTTGCCAACTGGAGCTCCTTTCCTCAGGTATCACAATGTTGCTTCTTGATCCAGTTGTGAAGATTTTTATTGTCTTTGTGTTGAAGTATAATCCAGACGGGAAAGCTGTAGTATCTTACCTTTTTTACTAAGTGCCATTTTTATTTCAACAGGCAAAGTTGTTCATTTACATGCTGGACCTTATTACTGAGCCTTCCCCGGATACTTGTACTGCAGTCTCCTTCATACAGTCCATCTTCTCAGACTATTTGCTTAACATACAGATTGAGTAAGTATGGTGAAAGGCTGCGACCCTGAAAGATCCCCTTTTCCTGATTTTAAACCATGAAGTATCCTCCTTGCTGGTCTTACAACTGCTTCTTACTCTGTACATAATTTCCCCCTGAGCACAATTAAGGGTTTTTGAATTCCCATTATTCTCAATGCTATTCATAAATTTTTATGATCCACACTGCTGAATGTCTTTGCACAGTCAATAAAACACAAGAAAGCATCTTTCTCATTATCTCTGCTTTCAGCCAAGATCTTGTAAGATCAGCAATTATAACCCTGGCTCCGTATCTTCTGAACACAGCTTGAGTTTTTGGTTTGTTTGTCTGAGATGAACTTGTCTGTCACTAACGGCTCCAAGTCCATTTTAATTTTGCTTTCCTCCGACTCGATTTTCTGGCAGTTCCTTGTTGATTTAGTACTTCAGCCGAATTTGAATTATCTTCAGCAAAATTTTACTCGCATGTGGTGTTAATGATATTGTTCAATAATTTCTGCAATCTGTTGGATCTGCTTCTTTGGACTGGGCACAAATATAGATCTCCTCCAGTCAATTGGCCAGGTAGGTATCTTTCAAATTTCTCCCAGAATTACATCCTTTTGTTGATATATCTCAATTTGTATCTCATAAATTCCTGGAAACTTGTTTTTCACCTGTTCCTGCAACATAGTTTGGATGTCTTCCTTAGACACCCTTAGTTTTTGGTCATCTGCTACTTCCTGAAATAATTGAACATCAACAAACTACCAGTATGTCTGGCACAGTGACTCTTTCTATCTTATGTTCCTTCCATTTTCTTTTGAAGTTTCCTTCATATTTCAATATTTTGCCTGTACTAAATTAAACCAAACTCTCTGCAATGGAGCCAATGTCCACTCATAGCAACCCTAGAATCCTTCAATGCTGCAATTCAAGGCTTGGATTTGTTTTTTCTCCAGTTATTTCAACTTGAGAAATGCTAACTGTGTTTTCCCTTTTGGATTTCTAACTCCGGGTTTTTGCACATTTCATTACCGTATACTTCACCCTCTCAGTCTGCCCTTGGGAATCTGTTCAGCTCTTTTCATCATTTCTTCCAGTTGCTTTAGCTACTCTATACTCAAGAGCAAGTTTCACAGTCTCTTCTGAAATTCTTTTCTTTTTCTCTTCTATCTTTAATAAAGTTGTGCTTTCTTCATTTATGATGCCCTTGGTGTCATCCCATAACTTACCTAGTCTTCAGCCACTAGTGTTCAATATATCAAATCTATTCTTGAGATGGTTTCTAGATCCAGTTCTGTCCATCTGTCAACCATTGTGGTTGCCTGTATGTGGCTGTAATGCTAGAAACGATGCCACCAGTGTTTTTAGTCCCAGCAAGGTCACCTGCAGTGGACAGAGTTCTACTAATTGCATCCTTGAGTCTCCAGTTTTCTTCATTCTTAGACCAGTGATTGTTTCTTCTGTGGCCACTCACAACCTTGACCGTCCCAGATGCTACTCACCAGGCACGGGTGTAGAGAGAACAGACACGGCTGATCTATAGAACGTTTAGCCTCCTTGACAAAAACCAAAACAAAAGAGATTAGATTCCTGTAACCAAATGGCCAGGAATCACATTGAAAATGGTTATGCAGAAACTTTGGTTCAACTGATATATGCCTAGGAACCTGCGGAAATTAGTGTTGGGCACCGACTCACTGTACACATGATCGAGGCATGGATAAAAAATCCAGGGCAACAAGAATCACTGCAGTAAACTCACTCGGCTGCAGATTCAGCTGAATCTGAACCCTCACTGTGTGGTCTTGGACCAATCGCTGTACTTCTCTGAGCCTTTCTTTTCTCATCAGTAGAATGAAATAGCAGGGTTCTCAGCTCAGAGAATCATTGTGAGGGCTAATTAGGGTAACTTAGGGTACCAAGAAAATGATAGATGTAACATAAAATAACAGTGAGCCATCCTCCCACCTGCCATCCTGAAACAGATAAAAGTCTACAAACAAAATCATTACCATTGACAAGGCCATCTAAAGCAGTCAACATGCCTGAGTCCAAAGCCTGGCTCCCTACATTTCCTCTGAATGATAAACTGACTTAACTTGTGGCCAAACTTTAGTTTCCACGTTTGTGAAATGGGTAGAAGGTAGTCATTCCTTCCTCCTGCAATAGTTGCAAGAATTAAATGACCCCTTGTATGTAAAATTATTGGCACAATGCCTGGCTGATGGCAAGCACACAATAAATGTTAGCTGCTAGTTTTATTAAAGCTCAAACTCACTGCCCTCAAGTAAATTCTGACTCATAGTGACCCCCTGCGGGTTTCCAAGATTGTAACTGTTTAAGAGTAGAAAGCCCAGTCTTTCTCCTGTGGAGCTGCTGGTGGTTTCGAACTGCTGACCATGCAGATCACAGCCCCAAATAATGGCTCCTTCAGAATAATGGCTACCTCTGGCCTTTGTTGGTCATGATAGAAAAATCTCAAGTATCAACTTTGCCTCTTACTTACTTTATTACCTTGGGCAAATCCCTTCCACCCTCTGAGCCTCAGTTCCACATCAATAAAAATGGGCATGAAATCTCCTACTAAAAAGGTGAGAGACAGCATGCAGTGCATGCCTGGCACGTGGAAGGCATTGTATAAAAGGTTGCCAGGCCAAGCGCCCATCTGCAAACTCATCTGTATGGGTTTAAGATGCCATCTTAGTGCGCTGAGCCTCACTTTCCTCCTTGGTACCGTAGAGATGGGCTACCTCCCTGGTAAAGCACAGGGTGTGGGCTCAGCTGGCAGCACCCCCAAATCCTCCTGGCCTTTCAGCTGGATACATGTAGTAGACTCCTTTAGCCCCAATTAACTTTCGCTTTCTCACTTCCACAGCCCTGAATTCAGGAGACACTGTCCCAGGTGCTGGCCGAGAATGATGAACCTCATATATAAAGGGTTTGGTAGAAGACCCATTAAGTCAAATTCACACTGGATCTACAAGCGGGCAGCAACCTTGCCCCTGGGCTTATAAATCTCCTGAGAAACTGGCTCAGCCAGCTGTCCGTGGAAAAGAGAACCATGGCACAGGAGACAGGATCCCCCGGCATGGTTTCCAAATGCTTGCATTTAGAGGTGGAAGGTTAGGAATGGTTCCCCAGCCTGGATAGCCCTCACCTTCCCTCTTCCCTGCACCCCTACTGTGTACCCTTGACCCACCCATTTTCCAAAAATTCTGTTTCTTCCATGAAGTCTTTGTCGAACACTAGCAATGACCAAATGGATTTCTCTTGAATGTTTCACCTCTCTGTGCCTTGCAGCGGTGCTATGACGTGCGCATCGAATGATCCCCATGTCCACAGTGAAGAAAACCCCATTCTTCCTGAAAAAATGTCCTTCCATGAGTTCACAAGGGGATGCTCTCTGGCTTGTTCAAATAGCCCCTTTTGGACCACATGGTGGTGGCTCCTTTTACACCGTCATGTCTCCTTTGGACTTCAGCTTGCGTCTATAATAGAATCCTTACCCCGCAGTCCTTGCTTATGACAGGGGCTTCCAAATATTTGTAGAAAAGTGGAATTAAAAGATAATGAAAAGGTTCCATGACTTTTTAAGGCCTCTCTTCCTATTTCCAAGCCGAGTGGTCCTCTGAAGGGTTCGTGAGTATGAACATATTTATGGCCAACAGTATGTCCTCCTCCACACATCTGTCTATTAGCTGACCCAACGGGGCATTGGACATGGCAGTGCCACCCTCAGTGCTGCTGGCCTGCTCTAGATTCTTCCCCACCTTCTCATAGGACACTGTTCATTCTCATTTCACTCCGGTGTGTGGATTGTGGACCTAGTACCTAGGAACTCTTGTCCTGTAGAGCACGTGCATGACTCGGCAAGCCAGTCAGGTCCTTCCTGATTGGTTGCCCAGAACCTACGTTTCACCAATAAGTGGAGCAGAGACGGAGTGAACACATCCATTGCCAAGTTTCTGTCTCCTCCAGGGCTGACTGCTCGACTGTTTCCCAACTTCCTTTGCATCTTGGAGGGCCCGGCAAATTCTCACCAATAAAATGTGAGCACTAACAGAGATTGGAAGTATCCCTATCTGGCTCACATACTAAGTCAGAAGTGGCTTCACTGTTAACACCTTGCTTTTGTAAATGGAGAGACAACCATGACCCTCGAGACTTGCAGAGCCCCAGGAGGGAAGGACCCAGGTCCCTGGCAAGCAACCCCCATCCCATGTTAATTCAATTGAGGAAGAAATAAACTTGGGTCGGTTAAGCAAGCTGCTTCAGTGATGGGGTTGTTTCAGTTGCAGTTTGTCTAAGCAGACCAATAAAATATGCAAAAACACATCCACCTCTTTTATTTATATAGAAAAGAACCAGGCAGGTTTAGGACCAGATTAGGGAAGGGAGCGTTTGCCAATGTTTGTCAGTATTCATAGAGCCAATAAAGACTTTCAAAGAGAAGTGAATTTTAGAAGCATTGCTTTAACCTTTCGAAGATCCAATTATTTTCTGCTTTGGGAATTTTTTGTTGGAATCATGTCTATTCAGTAATACAAGGCATTTTGAATGAAATGGAAATTTTTTTAAGTTAATATTGATTTTGATACAACTAGTGGGGCACACATGCCCCCAGGAGTCTCTGGTGCTGGAGCTCATAGGACAAGGTCAATCACTTCAGACGCACAGAGATAACCAGAAGGCAGGACACAGTCAAAGTGGGACAGGAGCTTCCCACTAAACCCCAGGTGTGCCCCATAGGTCACAAAGCCTTAAGAAAGGAAAACAAAGACACATGGTGGTCCAAAACGGTACAATGAGCACGCTCATGTGCCAGCGCTGTAGTGTCAGCACTTGATGAATGTCATCTCATTTTACCCTCCCCAAAACCACGTTCCCCATTCTCCAGAGGGGGCACCAAGCCCCATGCCACACAGCAGCTAAGCAGGAGAACCAGAAGCCAGGCACGCACATGCCAACCTGGTCTCCAAAGTCTGAACTCTTCCGACTGTGCAGTATCACCCAGGAGGATTCGTTTGGCCCAAAGTATTTTTTTCTCAATCGTGGCTATGTGCTAGTTTTATACTAGTAACACACACACACACACACACACACACGTTCATCTGACCACAGAGGACAAACAAGACTCTAAGACCCCAGTACCTAAAGCACATGTCCTCGGTATAATTCTTTGAAAAGAGCTCTCCTGAACACGTGAAGGGGGGACAGCTAAGGAAAAATGACAGCAGACTTTACTGAAATTTCCAGAAAATTCAGCTCTCCAAGAAGATTTTAATTGCCAATATGTAAGCAGCATCTTTGTAAACTCAAATTCCTTGCACTTGTTAACCAGGTTGGGTTTTTTTGGGGGGGGTCTCTTCTGCTACCCAGAGTCCATTGCCCCAGCCCCTTCTGTTCCTTCTCTGTGTCTGTTTATATCTTCCTGGTTTTCAATTTCTTAATGATGCTTTAACGAGATGCCAGTTACACATGCAAATTAGAAGGAGATGACATTGAGAGATTGCTACCTGGTGGTAAATTTATTAAAATCAAGGCAGTTTTAATAACTTCCTTGCATATGTATCCGCCTCCATGTCTGTAATATCAGTCTGGTGGTGTGTGTGTGTGTGTGTGTGTGTGTGTGTGTGTGTGTGTGTTTGGTTGATTTTTTTAACCTTCTTAGTAGAGCCAGTATGTTAACGAAGTTTAAGATGAAGTCACAAGAATGGAATAAAATCATTCCATGAGTGTTAGCTTCATCCCACAAAGCAGACTATAAGGGAGCAAACTATCCTCTGCTGCTTTTCTGGACGCCGTCCAACTGTACCATCCCATTTCTCTGGAGCACTTGAGGCCACGTCGTTCAATGTTCATCATCATCACCACGCCGGGATCTTGACACCGTGAATTAAGCACCTAGCCCAAGATGACATATCTCGAAAATGATAGACAGAGCTTTCAATTCAATCATTCTGGGACCCAGCGCCCTGCTAGATCCTGGTTCTCCTTTACTCTGCCTTACAACCTGCTTTCCCTCCGCTGAGCCTGGACCCTGCTATTTACCTACCATCTCCTGTCTGCATTTCCCTTCTGCTTCATAAGTTGCTCTCCCTCTTTCCTTGCTAATTCTCCTTTCCATCTTCGACATCCTCCGCATTCTTCCCTTATTTTCACCAAGATCCCAGTGACCACCTTCATGTATTACCTTGACTCCAACCACTATTGTATGTCAGTGGCTTCTATATACGAGCGATACTGACCTCCCCCCGAAAAATTCTCTCTTTTGTGTGTGTGTGTGTGTGTGAAGGGGATAGTGCATTTGGAGTTTGTTACACCAGATCAGACTGTTAATAAAGCTTTCTATTTAGAGGATCTGAAAGGATTGCATAACAGCAGAAAAGGCCTGATTTGTAGCAGGTGGGGGACTGGTTTTGTCACCACAATGCATCTGCTCACGTGGCCATCTCAGTGCATGAGTTTTTGGCAAAAAACAGCATGCCTCTCCTGCCCCATGCACCTTACTCATCTGACCTCACTCCATGTGACTTCTTTTTGTTTCCACGAATGCAGAGGGACATGAAAGGACAGTGATTTGATGATGTAGAAGAGATGAAGAAAAAAAATAATGAGGGCGGTGCTGTCAGCCATCCAAACAGATGAGTTTGCAAAATGTTTCCAAGAATGGAATCACAGATTTGACAAATGTATTAAGTGTAACAGAGAGTACTTTGAAGGTGATAAGGTTGTTTTCTAAAAAAAATTAAACACGTAGCTTTGAAAAAAAATCTGTTTTGGGGGAGGAGAGGGTACCCCTTGTACATCTCTCTCCTGACCTTTGGACCCAGACATCCAGCCATCTCCCAGTTACCTTCCCTGACTGAGGAACAAACTCCTCCCAAGCCAAAAGCTAAATCTATCCACCACTCCCCAGAGTGCCCCATCTTCTAGAGAAAGGGCAACTAGAGCCCCAACTTGCCCCACACTTGAGGTTTCCTACCCTGAGAAGAAAGCTTAGTGGTCTATCTCTCCCAGCCTGGTATCACCCAGCACCCAGATCCTGAGGGCTTTGTCTGTCTCCCTCTTATCTTCTCTTTCTCTTGGAAGCAAGCTGCTCGGTCCCTCCTCTGCTCCTGGAATCTAGGACAACACTAACGCAAAGAAGGCATTCAGGGAAACTTTGCTACATAAAGAGCTTCAATGGAGAGAACGCTGCATCAGAGTCCGACGTGTTTGAGTGGAGCTCGATGTGCTGATCGCCAGCTTTTCCACCTTGGAGAAGTCACATACCCTCTGGGTGCCTCGGTTTCCCCATCTGTCCCAAGGGGATGATAGTCACTTCCTTCCAAGAGTGACTGAGACACGGTAAGCAGCAGTACTTTATAAACCAATGCGACACAGTGTGAGGTTCCCGAAACTGCCTCCCTCTCTGGGCCCATCCAGACCACACACACTTGGCCTTGGATGCATTCGATCCAGAGATTTCAATCCGAGTCCAAATATCCCAGCTCATGTTCTAAAAGGACTTGTTTGACTTCAAAACTAAAAGTCCTCAATGCCTTTTAATTTGAGCCATGGGGGAAGCTTGAGGGGAATCCACTTTTATATGCAAATTGGCTTCAAAGTGCAGCAACTTTATTCTCAATCGGGAGTTTGTAAGGATGCAACGTGACTTCTGTTTGTGTGCTTGATTTGGTGCTGGTGGGGATGCAGGCTGCATAGATTTTATTTTTATAGCATTTTTTTTATGTTTGCAAACAGCATTGTTTAACCTGAAATATCTCTCTGCTTAAATGCCAGCCATTAAATACACAAAATGGCCAATCAACTCTCTTTTTCTTTCTCATGCATACGGTCAATGGGTGGTTTGGGTGAACACCGAGTGTTCACATTGAAAAGCAAAGAAGGTCAGACCTGGGAGGGTGGTTGGGGGGGTGGGAGGGCCCTCAGAAAACGTCTCCAGTCTAGCCCCCTCCCTTTACAGTTGGGAAACTGAGGCCCACGGAGGAATGGGGTTTGGAGGCAGAGCCTAAATGAATGTGAAACTTCCTGTGTCCCCCTCGGTGCCCAATTGCAATGCCCCCTTGCTTTCCCAGGGATGGAGAGCTGGCAGCATATGACACGAGTCGGGTCATATTGTTGGCACGGAAGTGACGGCAGGGAGGCTTGGAGCAGGCAGCCAGGTGGGTCCACAAAGCAACACCTTCGTTCTACCTTAAGAGAATTTACAGGGAAAGGATTTTAGCGTGTGAAGTGTGGGAATGGGGCCCTTCCAAGAGCGAAACAGAAAGTCAGTCTTTCCTTTATCTGTGAGGTTTGCTTACTTCCAGCTTTGTTTCGGGTCTTTCTAATGAAACTCATAAGCAAAGCCCGGGTCTTGGATTTGGGCAAGTGGCTTCATTCATGTCTGTGAGCCCCAGGCTCCCTACCTCTTTCAGAAGGTATTTGGGAGAATTAAAGGAGATCATGCATGTAAAGTAGCTCGCTTTATAGCAAGCCCAGCCCACCATTGGGACTCTAAGCATTCGCCTCCCCTTTTGGGCTGACTCCTCCCAATTTATAGTTTGGGAAAGAAAGTGCTTTCTACATCGCAAAGAGTGATGCTGCATAGGAAGTCAGTGGCCAAGCAAGGACAATAGCTCCCAGGAAGCAGGATGTTGGCACTGCACCGCTGGGCCATAATATCCTGTGACCGCTCCCCTCTTCCTTCATTGCATTACAAAAATTAATTCCATTTATTGGTCAACTTTTCCCAGGAGAACACATCTTTAATTTAATCATGTAAATCAATGGGAAAATCTAATTCACTTTAGAGAAATTTGCTTCAAGGCTAGCCTGATGGGAATGAATGTATTCCTTAAAGTGTATCTGTAGTAAGTGACGTGTGTCTTTATCACAGTTACAAAGGGATATAAATTAATCTCCAGCCCATTTTAGGAAATAGAGTTGATTAAATAAGCAGTGGCTCTAGTGCTTCAAATGGTGTGTCATGTTTAAACATTGCAGACACGGATTTTAATACTCACTCCAAGCTTTCTAATATTATAGATTCAATTTGCTTATTTAATATTCAATTTGCCTTATTATCACTGTATTAGTTCCAAATATATAATTTATAATTGTTCTTCTTTTGATTTTTCTAATGCCGGTTCCAACATCTGTCTGGCGTGGGTTAGTGACATGCACCCTAACAGACAAAGGATGGTGCCTCCCAGTCCTGCGTGCTCCGCTCTTCAAGTGGATGAGACTCTTCATGCCACATTATTTCCTACCCAGGGGAGACCCCCATCTGTCCTGCCTATAGATTTATTGTGTGAGTCAACTAAGAGAATGCATGTGAAAGTCTAGTATCCTGAATACCATTCTTACACCCAGCAGCCATGAATAGGCAAAGAAAGTATCCATTCCACCATTCCCCTGGGACTGTTGGTGCCTCCGGCACTCTAGATGTAGAGAAAAAAGGAACTCTTAAGCTTCACCCTACGGGGACCCCTGGTGGTTTAGGAGCTACACTTTGGGCTGCTAAATGCAAGACCAGCAGTTCAAAATCACCAGCCACTGCTTGGGAGAAAGATGAGGCTTTCTCCTCCCATAAAGAGTTCCAGTCTCAGAAACCCACCAGGACAGTTCTACCCTGCCCTGGAGGGTCCCCAGGAGTCAGAGTTGACATGATGGCAGTGAGTGAGGGCTTACAGGCATGTAGGAGGGTCTTGGGAAGTGAAAGTAGGGGAGACAGGAGCTGGAGGAGCAAAACAGACAGGAAGATTTCAGAGGCAAATACTGGAGCTGGGGGAAAAGCCCAGACTCAGAGGGAAGTTCCAGGTGCCGAAAGAGAGAGCCCAGTGTGTACCATGGTGCTGCCTCTCACCACCAGGACCTCCTGAGGATAATGGCTTCTACTTGACTTTGTCGCCTCAACCTCCTGCAAGTTTGTCTCATTGGCCAACACCCAAAACCTTACACAGAGGGGATTCTAGGAAACCGCACTCCCAGCTATAGATGGGAATGGTAGTGGAGCCAAGTGGACAACCCAAGTCGTGCCCTTGGGGGTACTCAGCGTACGGGAGCCACCACCACCACCACCGCCGCTGCCAAGCCAATCCCCATGCATAGCATCCACACATGCATGAGAGTAAAATCGGGCTCCAGGGCATTTCCCATTGCTAATTTTTCAGAAGTCAATGGTTGGACCTGGCTTCCCAGGCACCTCTCCATGGGCTCCAACACCCACCTCTCAGTGAGCAGCAAGAGTGTTGACCATTTGCACCAGGCAGGGATGCCAGGGTAAGGGAGAGAAGTCCATTCTGGAAATCGTCCCAGGGATAGGCACTCAAACACTGACAGTGTGGTATGTCCATGCAACGGGAGGCCTGCCACCACACAGGGACAACTGGGAAGGCTCCCTCTGGGAATTCACAGCCCAGCTGGAGGCTGAGGTAAGAGGAGGTGACGTCGACAGACTTTCAGCTGTCCCTATTTCTCCCTTACACTGAGCACCACCGGGGGGAGGTGGGGGGAGGGAAGGGTGCTTTCCTCCTTCTACCACGTCAGCCTAACCCACCAAACCAAACCAGTTGCCGTCAAGACGATTCTGACTCGTGGAGACCCGTGTTGCTGAGGGAAGCTGTGCCCCACACGGCTTTCCTGGCCGTGTTCTTTACAGCAGCAGACCGCCACGCCGTCCATAGGAGACACCTGGGTGGGTTTCTAACTATCAAGGTTTCGCTTAGTAATCAAGCCACCCAGGCAACTCTCCCAGCAGCCCAAAGGAAGCTTTATGACGCTAGGCCTAAAGGCTAAGCAGGCCCAGACATGGCCTGACCCGAGGTGTCCTAAATCAAAGCGTTGTGCCAAGTCTCAGAGGGGGGTCAGTCTGTGAGGGCTTCATCCTCAGGTGGCCCCCTGAGCCGAGGAGCTATTTGGGCTCTGAGCTGACCTGGCCCCGGAGCCCCACTCTCAGTGCAGCAGCAACTAGATGAAAAATAGTATCATTAAACTCCTTGATGTTCTCCTGTCTAATTGAACCTGTGAAATTTCCTAAGGTTCTCCAGCCTCCAAAAGTTCAATTTTCCATGTAATGCATGGTGACATGTCAATAAATCATGCTGTAAAATAAATGCGTGGATTCTTTTGTGCAGGAGCGAGTGAGGAATAAACCTTTCGTAATTGATAAATAATGTCATTGGAATCAATAGCTGGCAGAGGAGTTGGAAAAGTAAGCCTGAATCATGTATGAGTGCTCCGGGGTGATCAATGCCTTCCAAACAGCCAAGAGCTCGGGAGCCAAGTGTATAAATTACTGCCTTAATATTACAGCAGGGCCCAGAGTTTAAATGATGGGCATGTGGCGAAGCGCTGGCGAGACTAGAAGATGGGTCTGGAGGTGTGGGTGGGGTGAGTGCCCGGATGGGTTCTCTTTGGAGGGCTGAGGGTACTGGGAGATGAACGGCAGTGGAGATGGGGAGCAGATTGTGCAATTTGGGACTTGGGAGGAGAATCATGCTTCAGCTCCAGCCAGTGCTGCCTGCGGCCACTGTTGGCAACGGGAGAAGCGATCT
>NW_022111310.1:24667316-24671606 GCF_000313985.2 Echinops telfairi
TTTCCATGTGAACGAAGGGGTAGGAATGGGGACTCAAAGCCCACCTGTAGACAATTGGACATCCCCTCACAGAAGAGTCACAAGAAAGGGACAAACCAGCCAGGGTGCAGTATAGCACCGACGAAACACAAAACATTCCTCTAGTTCTGTAATGTTTCCTCGACCCCTCAGCCCAATCATGACCCCAGTTCTACCTTACAAATCCGGCTAGACCAGAGCATGTACACCGGTACAGACAAGAGCTCTCAGCATATGGAATCAAGGTCAGACAAACCCCTCAGGAACATAATGAGAGCAGTGATACCATGAGGGTAGGGGGAAGGTTGGAGGAGAAAGGGAGATCTGATTGCAATAATCAACATACAACCCCCCCACCCTGGGGGGCGGGGAAGGAACAACAGGAACATGGGTGAAGGGAGACAGCGGATGACATAAAATATGAAAGTAACATAATTTATAAATGATCAAGGGTTCACAAAAGGGCGAAAAGGGTTCACAAGGACTCAAGTAGAAAGAAAATGTTTTGGAAATAGTGATGGCAACATATGTACAACTGTGTTTGATACAATTGATGTATGGATGGTTATAAGAGCTGTAAGAGCCCGCAATAAAATATTTTATTAAAATATTTTCTTTTACGTCAGTCCCTTTCTGGACCCAAAGCCCTTCACGTGTGACGTGGTCTCACCTCATGGTCCCCGCATTTGCACTCACAGGACACGTTCGACTGGTTGGATGAAGTGCCACGCTCCCTGGCCAGAGGATCGATGCCATGAGGACAGATAGCTTGTATGTCAGGCTGGGTGGGTTCCCTCGAAAATAAGAGCAGATGCACTGTGTGCGGCTGATTTAAGAAGAGGCCTTGCAGAGCACCGTTAATTGAAAGGTTGGCCGTCTGTGCTCACACAGTGGCTCCGCATGAGGAAGGCTAACAATCAGCTCCTGTGGAGATTGCTGCCAAGAAAGCACAAAGGGCAAGTTCTACCCTTGTCCCACAGGATTGCCAGGAGTTAAAAAAATCACCTGGAGGACGTCAAACAAAGCTTCCCTAGGAAGCCACGCAGGAAGTACCAATCAATCGGGATGGGAGTGACTCAGAGGATTCAAATGATAAGAAGAGGGCACTGATAAGCAGGTTACCTTCATGAGGAAAAGGGGCTCAGTCCCCGGATGGTATAGAACACGCCCCAATTGTCCCAACCCGAGAAAAGAGGAAGCCAGCATGTCTCACACCAATTCCCCCCTGGCGTGGGGTGACTTCACAAGGCTGTTGGTCCTCACCACGCAGCCCGCGCATCACACCAGGGGAGGCACATCCCAGCGACAGAGGGAGCCATCAGGTAGACCGTCTTGAGTGCTTGCCATGGAAAGCTGTCAGGAGAGGCCGCAGTGAAGACCACAGTGGCAGAGCACTTGCTCATCTGCCTGCATCTTTGAAACCCCTGGAGCCTCCCCCCGTGCTGACCTGTGGCCCTTGATGAAATGGAATGATGAATGACAAGTGGTAGCCTGGGCGTTTGGGGTGTAGGACCAATCTGAAACATCTATCTCAAAACAGCCACCTATCCCGGCAGCCATGGGGACCAGAGCTCTGCTTGTCTCTGCCTGGTCCACACCACCCTCTGTCTGAGGAATCAGGAAGGCTTAAGAGACTCACAACTAGAGCTGGTGGGAAGCCCCTGAACAAGATCTCTTCTTTATTTCCTAGAAAGCTATTTTGAAAGGGGCTATCAGGCCCAGAGAGCAGGGGACGATTTCTTTGTCTGGATTTAACACAGAGACTGAAGCATCCCAGGTCTAAACATCTGGGGAAGTAAATTGGAATCCTGGAAGGCAGAAATAAATAGGTTTCAGTTAAACAACTAAAAGTCCTTGTGTGACCAAGTGGACTTGTCCGTTTGTTCACTCATTTGGCAAATGTTTGTTTAGGACTCTACACGCCAAGCTGAGCCAGATGATGGGGCTATAAAGATTAAAAGGATGACGTTCTTGACCTTCAGGTCAGTGGAGAGTCGGATACATCAAATGGCAATTAAAGCACACCATTATGTGTTCTATCATAGCAGGACATAAAGGGTAGGTTAAAGGGATCCCCAGGGGTTGGCTGGAGGGTCAAAGTGCTTGGGGATAGGTCAAGAAAATGTTCACACACAAACATGTGTATTCATTGACTTAATAATTGTTTTGTTATTAATGAGCCCTTGATAATAATATGTTTACTAAATACCAGGTTGTGAGCAAAGCGAACATCCTGCCGGTCTCAGGCAGCTCCCCGTTCCCTAAGAATTCATCAAGAAACGATTTCTTGTTTTTAAGTTCATGCAAGATACTATCATGGCCCTCATCAGAAGCAGTGGCCAGACAAGCACCCTCCCAGCCGTCACCTCTGGCAAAGCTGGTCAAGTCCTACTCATCCTTCAAGTCTCAGTTCAGACACCGTCACCTCAGGAAGCCCTCTTGGACCCTTCAGGCTGAGGTAGCGGTCCCTCATCTGTTTACCCAATCCCAGCACTCTTGTCTTTCATACGTCTGCTTTTCTGCTTAGTTGCGATGATTAGATAACAAAATAATGCTGGCTTAATTGAGGTAGAAGTTCATGTTCCTTGCCCATAAACCAACCCCAGAGGCAAGCTGTTCGAGGTGAGTCTGTTGGGGCCTCAAAGTTAGACTCTGATTCGTACGAGGCCACCCAGCTATCTGCCTTGCTCAGAGTGGGGCCCTTGGCAAAGACTGGCCAACCACTTCCCAAATTCTGAGGGCTGTCTTCTTGAGCATGTCTTAAGCAAGCTTCCCAGTGCGCCAACTGACAGACTGTAGCCAGTGGACTGTGGATTGAAGTGCTCCTCCCCACCTGGCCTACAAAAGTCACCCCCACAGTGCCCCCATCCTCTTTCCCCATCTTTCAATCAAGTCAAGAAAATTCCAAGGACCCAAAAGAAAGCAGAGTCAAAGAAGGAAGGAGCCAGTGTCGGCATCAGACCATCTATACCCTTAATGGACCCATCAAATGAGCTTAACTGTTGTGTTGTGCTATTTATAGCAGGGAGCTCTGAAGAACAACCTCAAGCTGCACTTGCCAGATTCCTCTTCAAAGAAAGATTTGCTGCACCAACTATTGATACATAGCTCTTTAAGGACTGCCTAAACTCAAGGTCACCCCAAGTCCATGCCTTCCTGGGAAGGCCACCTTCAATCACTGGTTGAAGCAGGGCTACAGAGGTCCAGGAATCTCAGCTCAATGCAGGTCTACTCTGAAGGGCTCTTAGCCCCAGCTCCCTGCATGGAGTCAGACAAGGCTGACTTTGAGCTTGTTTTAAACTGGCCCCTCCCCCTGCCCAGCCCTGCTGCCAGCCCTGTCTATTCTACAGGTGTTGATCCCAACGGCACTGCTTCGTAAATGCACGCATGAAACTCAAACTCAGTGGCTGCCTCAGGGAACCACGACCCCTACCCTGATGCATGCACAGGCCCAGGGAGCTGCTGGAGCTCCAGCCCGCACATATGCATTGCAGGAGAAGTGGATGCGGAAAGGCTCTCCTTTTAAGAGAACGTTTTGGAAATCTCATTGGCCACAGCTTAAGCACATGGGCATAGCAAATGCAAAGGAAGCTAGAGAAAGCATATTCTGGGAAGCCATGTGCCCCGCTGAAAACCTCAAAGAAGGAAGGCGAGATAGATGTGGGGAGACAACTGGCCATCTCGGCACACTGCCCACGCAGTAGGAAATGGACCCCTCTGCTGTGCTCTCTGGCTTTGTGATAAGTAGTTCACAAGGGTGATTGTCAAACCTTGACAACATCTCTATGAGGTAGGGACGGTTAGTATTATTATTAGTATTCCCCATTTTACCAATGGGGAAACTGAAGAGCCCAGGCTGGGGCAGCAAATCCATGACAACATTTGGATTTGACCTTGGGGATATATTTGACTTTAGAGGAGCCCTAGCCGTATCGTGATTACACACCTTGGGCTGTTTGGAATGAAAAGTCAGTAGCAGTTTGGAACGATCAGCCACTCTCTGGGGAGAAAGAAGAGGCTTCCTACTGTCATGAACAGTTACAGGCTCTGAACCCCACAGGGCCGGTTCTACCCTCGCCTCTTGGGTCACTCTGAGTGGACGTGGACTGGATAGTGGTGAGTTTGGCTTGGTGTGTTAGTCTGAGTACTTTAGAGAAACAAATCCACAGAAACTCATATGTATAAGAGAGTTTTATATAAAGGGTAAGTGCACATCAAGAAAACATCCCAACTCTGCCTGCCCCTCCCCCGAGAAGAAGTTCTTTCAAAGGA
>NW_022111310.1:24674042-24676014 GCF_000313985.2 Echinops telfairi
CCTGAGAACTAGAAAGGCAAGGCTCACCAAGCCATTTATCCCTCTGCCCTTCAATTACCCCACAAGTGTTTATCGGCCAGGTTGACACAATAAACTAACTAACTCACTTGGATTGGGATAAGGAGGCTGTATCCTCCCTGTTGAGCAGTGACCTCCATGAGCAGCCTGTTTTCATCCATCCTTGCGTTCCCCGAATCCAGAGGAGCACTTGGCACCTGGTAGTGACTCTGTAAATATTTGATGACTTAGCTAAAGGTGAAGGGAGAAGAAAGGGGTTCAGGGGTCACCCTTGCCTGAGGCAACCAGATAACTGGGTCAATGTTAACCAGTAGCTCAGCTAAGCGACGGAGAAAGGGGAAGCAGTGGGAGCAGTCTGAATTTAGGTACCTGTGGAGCATCCTAGGAAAGCTGTCCAGTTGGCAGGTGGTAGGACAGTCCAGACTGAGGTCACAGGAGTCCTCCTGCGACAATGGCCAAACTCACCCAGAGAGCAGCTGTTGGGCACCCACCCACAACCATAAGCCCCAACAGAGTTTCCAATTAGCACCCTCACTCCCCAGCTTTTCTCTGGGATTCCTCCTCCTGGGTAAATTTCCCTATTTGCTCCTTTTGCCCATTTTGAAGGATGATGGCTTTTCCGGGCAAAGTGCCCATTTTTTGCGTGTGATTTTAAGATCGTGCAACACCCTGAACACTTACCCAGAGATGGGTGATATATAAATATATGCATCTGATTTATTTCTACACAAACACAACAGCATTGGTTTGCATGCAACTGGGTCATTAGGGTGGCCGTAAAGCGGCTCCATGTCTGTGCAGAAGCAGCATGGGGGCCCCTGTACTACCTGGCTGTTGTCATAAAAACACCAATAAGAGGGAGCAGAAGTGTGTTTGACTGGGAGAACGATTTTAGTTTCCTTTTCATTATTCTTAATAAAAGGAGATGGTGCCGAAAAAATGTGTTTCCCGGGTTATTCTCCCCCAGAGATCTTTTATAAAACACGGAATACATAGCAGAGAGGGTTGCAGGCAAATGCCTCATTAAGGGAATATAGTTAGAAAGGAAAAGTAACCAAAATGAACTGTTATTTTCCTTATTTTTTTTACCCTCTGTAAAATGAAGAAATTGGATGCGATATGGATTTAGTAACAGCCCTCAAATAATACTGTGGGAGCAGGATGTCTGGGCCATGGGCTGCACGTGGCCTGAAAGGCTGCTCAGTCAAAAGGCAGAGGCATTGAGAAGCACCCGAGAGCCCCGGGAGAAGGCTCGTCTTCCAAAGGGTCTTCTTCCCTTGCCTGGCTTGACAAGGATCCCACCCTCAGCTGCTCACCGAAAGGTCGGAGCTTTTCAGTCCACCAAACCAAAGACAAACTCGCTGCCACCGAGTCAATTCCAACTCATTGCTACCCGACAGGGCAGGGTAGACGTGCCCCTGGGAGTTCACGGGACTGTCCCTCTTTATGACGTGAGAAAGGCCCATCTTTCTCCCTGGGCGTGGCTGGGAGTTTCAAACTGCTGACCTTACAATTAACAAACGAACCAGTAACCACGATGCCACCAGGGCTCTGAACCCACTGCTGTTGAGTCTATGCTGACTAGAAGGAGCCTATCGGACAGAGTAGACAACCTCAACTTTCTCCCACAGAACAACTGGTGCGTAGCGAGAGGCACAAACCGGGCTTATCCTCTACATGCCAAGGCCTCCCTCCCCCCACTTACAGGGAGTTGGAAGCCAATAAAGGTTAAAGGGCATGTGCCAATTTAGGCCCTGGGAGGGTAGGGGGCAGTACACCTCAGTGGGCAGTACACCTGGGTGAGCCCTAATCTAGGCCAGGTGGGTTTCATTAAGCCAATGGGGTCAACCAGTACTGTTGACCAGGCCTCCCAGCTGCAGACCCCAAAAAGCCTGAACCGGAGACGACCCTCTTTTTTCCCAGCTGCTCTTCTATGGTCCCGCGGTCTCTCTCT
>NW_022111310.1:24676965-24678354 GCF_000313985.2 Echinops telfairi
GGCTTGTGGAGAGGACAGAGGTTGCTGTAGTGACCCTCCACATTCTTTTCCTCATGGAGCATCTGGGCCTCTGGGTTCCACAAAGAAGAGGTGAGTGGTTACTTCTCGGCCATAAGTGAGAAGCGTAGCTGAAATGGTTTCAGGCACTTAGCATGTTACAAGAACAGAGTCTTTGAAGTCAAACAAGCCTGTGTTCAAATCCTGCAGCTACTATTAGCTTTTCATCCCTGGCCCTCGGCCAGAAGGCGAATATGACAAACCCTCTCTGGGTGGTTGTAAAGACTAGATGTAAGGATTAAGAGCACAAGGATTGGTATGCAGTAAGGATTAATAAGGAGGATGTCATGGATTAGAATGAAAGGCTTAGAGTGTATATGGTTGCCTTGATCATAGAACTTACGGTAATTACTAGAAAGCTTAAGTCATTTGATGTCCCTATCCTCATTTTACAGATGAGGAAAATAAGGATCAGAGAAGTAAACGACTTATCCAAGATCACAGAGCTAAAAAGTTGTGTAAACTGGAATTCTAACTTCAGACCTATGAGGTCCAGGTGTCTGTTCACTTAACAACACAGAGGGACCCAGTGGTCTCTATGTTGTGCTCAGGTTAGAGAAGAAGGTTCTGGGGAAAAGGCACTGACCTTCTGTTATTAGAAATTGTTGTTGTCGCTGTTAAATGCCAGTAAGTTGGTTCTGACCTATAAGGACCCTATGCACAACAGGTCGAAACACTGCCCAGTCTGTGCCATCCTTACAATTGTTCCTATGCCTGAATCCATTGTTGTAGCTGCCGTGTCAATCAATCTTGTTAAGGACCTTCCTCTCTTTCACGGCCCCTCCACTTTACCAAGCATGAGGTCCTTCTCCAGGGATTTGTCTCTCCTGACAGTATGTCCTACGTATGTGAGATGAAGTCTTGCCATCCCTGCGTCTTAGGAACATTCTGGACTTACTTTTTCCAAATAGATTGGTTTGTCCTTTTAACAGTCCATGTGTGGCAGTTACATAATCTCCTGTCAACTTGACCAAAGCTGTGGAGTCTAGCCTGTCAATCAGGTCATAGCCAATGGTGCCTCTGTGTGGACATGGCCTTCTCCTGAGGATTCTGGGAACTCCTGTCTTCCTCCCTCTAGGCAGGACACACACTCTCTCCACTTCATGCTCCTGTTGACAAGCCACGTGGAGCTATGCTGATGGCAGCCAGAGCCAAGGAGCTGGAGGAGCCACATGGAGACCCACACCAGCCCTGAAGATGCTGCCACCACCACTGGATCCACAAGACTTTTCACCCACTAGCATGTGATCTTCCTGCATTCGGCATCATTGCAGGTGTTGTGTAAATCTGAAAAGGAATTTATAGACCAGTATCAGACATCTGGGCTAATAT
>NW_022111310.1:24680278-24681971 GCF_000313985.2 Echinops telfairi
GTCTCTAAGACTATAACTCTTTAAGGGAATAGAAAGCCTCTTTTCCTCCCAAAAAGTAGCTGGTGGTTTCAAACTGCTGACTTTGACATTACCAGCCCCACATGTAACCCACTACACCACTCCCTCCATCTTTTCCATTTCCCCCACCCCTCCTGCCCTCAGGTGTTGCCTAAACTAAAACCAAACTCACTGCCATCGAGATGATTCCAACTCACAGTGGCACTCTAGGACAGGGTAGACCTGCCCCTGGACTTCCCGAGACTGTAACTCTTCACGGAAGTTGAGACTTCTCTTGTGAAGGGGCTGGTAGCTTTGAATGGCCGACCATGCGATTAGAAGCCCAACTTGCAACGGCTGCATCACTAGGGCATCTGAGTCCATCTAGCTTGGTGGTTTTCAAACGATGCGCTGCTTAGCCCTGGAGTTCTCTGGAAGGGCTGGAGGGGGTTCCAAAAGGAAGAACAAGGAAGCTGATGAGTGATCAGGACCTTAACTCCATCTCCACTGCAAGGAGAGTTGTTCTGTCTGTTTAGCACAATGTCTGATATACACCATTTCCTGTCATGAAAGTTTCTGATGATTTATTAAAAAAAAAGATGAACCTTCACACTCACCATAAAAATCCTCATTCTCCAGACCGGGAAACCAAGGCTCTGAGTCCAAAGTAGCTGCTTCAGGTTCTACAGCCTTTTGGAAATGAGTGAAGGCCTGTCCCAGGCTTCCCACAGCTTGGCTCTAAGGAGACCCACCGTCCCAGCTACCCAGCCCCAACTGTCTGCCATGAAGCAGATGTAATCATCACAAACAGGAGGCATTTATCTCTGAAATAACTGTTGTGGTACAGAATAGGACAATCAATGCATGCGTTAGCACATGCAGGGAGTTTGAGGCAGGATGTGGACGGGCATTGGTTTCAGAAATTTGCAGCACAGGGGAACTGAGCCTGAGACGCAGGGGTGGTAATAAGATATCAGGACTATTAGCTGAACTCACACTCCTCTGATACGTGTGAGGCACCTCCCTCCCTCTTGGCTATCTGAGTTTGATCCAAATGTATTGACTGTGACAGTGCAGAATTATATCTGGAAAACCCAGTTAGCTTTAATTCAAGTCCCCAGAGAAAATGAAGGAGGTGATGATTAGAGAAATATCGACGGCCATGAAAATCAGACAGCTTGTCTGAGGGGAGACTCAGTCTTTGAGACATGGAGACAGTCAGGAGCTTCAGGAATCAGGGAGCCAAATCCCCCTGCTGTAGAAATGGGAAGACTGCGGTTCAGACTCGGAGGACCTTGTCTCTCCTGCACCAATTTAGGGCCACAATCGAAGTTAAAATCCAGACCTGTTAGAAGCTTCTTGAAGGCAGTCACAATATCTACCCAGGATCTACAAGACACCCAATGCTCAGAAGTAGTCATTGAATACATGAATAAATCATTTTCTGCTTTGAGATCACAACAAGCACGTCCCAGAATACTCTGTGTCACACAATTGTCCCCAGTGATGGTCACCATGGAATCCCAGAGTGGTGCAAATGTTCAAGCTCTAAACTAGAGATTCAAGCCTTCTCAGAGGTACCTCCCAAGAAAACCCTGGCTTCCTACTTCTGAAAGATACACTATGGAAAGCCCTCTGGAGCACTGTTCTATTCTGACATGCCTGGGGGCCACTTTGAGAATCAACTCAATGGGAA
>NW_022111310.1:24682407-24684732 GCF_000313985.2 Echinops telfairi
AACAAGCACTTGGGCAGAGGGCATGCAATTAGGAGATGCCAGCCCTGGCATGAGAACAAGACCTATCCCTCTCCTAAACCAGGACTCTACCTCATCCTCCCACCCTCCTGGCCCTCACAGCCCCCAGTGAGGCCTCTGCCTCTAGCTCGGTGCCTGCGACTGCTCAGAAAGGCGCAGAAGCAGCTGGAGCATCGGCCCAGCACTCTAATGGCCATAGTGAATGTGCTTCTGCACCATGTACTCCCTAAACTCCCATTCCACCCCTCCCGCATCTTCTTCTTTAGGAAAATTATTATTTCACTCTACGAACCCCATGGACACTTTTAGGTATGCTTGGGAAATGCTTCAGATTGTCTGGATTTACCTGCATAAAATCATCCTTGCCTCCCACCCGGTATGAATACACGCTACGAATCTATTCAACCAGCTCTGTGGGAAAGAGATCTGGTCTCTTTGACCTCAAGCACAGAGCTCCTCAGGAAATACATGGTTGTTTAATGTGTCCATCGGTACAAATGGAATTAGTACTAACAAATCCCTGACAACTTAGATTAGCCATAAACGGACTGTATTGCTGTTTAATCAAGGTATTTCCAAGGCTTCCCCATTTTTAGAAAAAAATAAAAGGCATGCATCAGGAAAAAAAAATAAGGTCATAACAACATGTCCTAATCCACTTTTTTAACCCTATAATGCAAAGGCAAATCTCCTATGCCTGCTCTTACCCAAGCCCCAAACAATGAGAATTTGAGTAAGACCCTGTGGGCTCAAAAGGCCATAGAGTGACTTGATTGAGCTCAATATATCCAGAGAGGTGGAGAAGAGGAAGAAGAAGGGAAGTAGGATGGAGGCAAAATAGGGCCTCATGGGCTAACATGAAAAACTGGGTCTTCGTTTCAACATCAGTGGTCTTCAAGTCAGCCCCACTCATGTGACCCCGTGCACAATGAAATGCAACACCGCATCCTAGCAACCAACACCTAAGCCTCCTACCCCTTCATGGTAGCCAGAATTCTACCCCGCAGCCACACTGGCCATGGTCCGTGGGAGAGCCAGGTTACTGCCCTGAGTGTGAGTTTCCACCTTCTCAAAATGATGCCAGAGAGAGGACCAACTTCAAGAAGTAGTTGCCTCAGGCATAACAAAGAGCCTGGCCCTGAGCACTCGGGAAATAGCAGACTCGGAAAACAGCAGAGTCTCACCCCTCCGTTTTCTAGAAGCAGGCCTAACGACAAGGTCACCCAGAGGGTTACAGAAGCCCCTTCCACACCGCTCGACTTCTGTTCAGTACCTGGCTCGATTATTTTAATTTTGTAGTGCCTACCTAGTACACCACCTGCCTGCTTTCAGCCAACATCTAAAATAGCTTTGTGTGGGGAAATGCAAGTTTCAGCAGGAAGAGGGAGTACCAACAATATGTAAATAAAGTTGTAACAAAACCCAATAGTAATAATAATCTCTTGGAATCCCATTCACCCACCACAATAATTATTGTCCTTTTTGTGCATTGAGATTATCCTCTAGGCTCTGGGCACTGAAACATGGTATATTGCCACGACTTGGTTACGTATTATTTCATATTCTACATTTTGCACTTTGCATCCCATCATAAATGTATTCTGTGCTGCTACAATCTTCGTAATTATCATTTTAATGGCACCATAATACCCCTTCGTGTGGATGAACCATAATTTATAAAACTGCTCACCAATTGTTGGACATTTAACTTTTATACAGTGTTTGTTATTATAGGTGGAGTGGTAATGAACATCTCCATTGCACATAGCTCTTGGCATCTTATGAATTATATCATCAGAATAAAAGAGAAATTCCCAGAAGTAGGTGTTTGGAGTCAAAGAGTATGAACCTCATTAGAGCACTTGTTATCGATTACTGTGGGATTGGTTTTTCCAAAAGGCTGATACCAATTTATGCTCCATTAGTAGAGGGTGTTTGTGCTCTTTTCACCATGACGTCTCGCCATCTTGGATGTTCAAACTCTATTTTTCTCAACACTTCTTCTATATGTAATAGAAATATGTGTTCGCTGCAGATGATTAAGACAGACAATAGGATAAAGAAACAAAAATTCATCATAATCCTACCAACCAAAAATAATAGCTACTAGCAGTATTTCTTTCCAGTCTTTTTTCTATACACATGAACCCCTTTTTTAAATCATTTTATTGGGGGCTCGTACAGTTCTTATCACAATCTATACATACATGCATCGTGTCAAGCACATTTGTACATTTGTTGCCCTCATCATTCTCAAAGCATTTGCTTTCTACTTGAGCCCTTGGTATCAGCTCTTCATTGTTCCCC
>NW_022111310.1:24686140-24704910 GCF_000313985.2 Echinops telfairi
GATGCCCCCATAGCGCTATGGGTCAGTGTTGGACATCATGTCTCAAAGTGAGGCAGGCCCTATGGTCCTCTCTGTGCATTGGCTGCTCTGAGCAGGAATATCATCCTCAGGGCTTGATGAGCCAGGATGTGCTCCACTCTCACTTCTTCCCCCTTCATTTGCTCCTGTGTGCTCTGGTCAGACATGTCCCTCTCCCTGAGCTGTAGCTTCCAGTGCTGTCCTCTGAAGTAAATTCTTCTGTGGGGTGGGAGTGTGGGGTGCTCTCCTTGTAGTTGGGATTTGGGCTGGCTCCTCGTACCTCTCTATTGAACCCTTTTTTTTAAAATGAAGACCATATTCTATATTCAGTTTTTTGTTTTATTCTATATTTTATTATTATTCTATATTCTATATTTTGTTTTACCTTTACTTATTGTTTTTCTTGCATTACTGAACATTTTTGTAACAGCTTTCATACATACATATTACTTTATCATCTACAGAGACTTAAATAACCTTGGATAGTAGATGTAGATGTTCCCAACATTCCCATATATTAAGGTTAGTCAAATAGTATTGCTACTGGGGTTCTAGGTTATATCTATGCCCCAGGTTTTCTTTAAAGGGGCTGTTTAAGCATGTCTCTGCCAGAAGACTAGCTCCCTCAGCACCACACTTGTCTTGGTGTCATTGCGGCACCTCCAGAAAAGGACACTTTTTGTACAATGGAACAAAACAATTTTAAAGTCAGAACAAATGTTGGACAAAATTCAAGTGGACATCTTCTGAAATCATTGAAGCTGTGCAACAAGTTTACAGAAATGCTGCACCACATAAAATAACAGTTTTTTGATGGCTCAAGCCCTTTAAGGGCAGTTGGGAAGGCCTGAAGGATATAAATGAAGATGCTGTGACTGAAGTCCAGAACCTGGTGAGAGAAGACTGTAGAATGACCGCTGTTGGGAGTGCTACTGAAGTGGGAATCTCATTTGACTCAGGGTTTTCCATTAGAAGTGAGCATCTTGGCTTGAGATCAGCTAGCTGGAAGAACTTATCTTTTTATCAGTCTTTAAACCAAGATCAAAGCTAATGAAGATGATTGTATGGAACAAAGCATGACCAATGATGAGTCTTGGATTTACCAGTGCCACCCAGAGAGTACGTTGTCATCAAAGCGGTGACTTCTGAGGACTCTGCGGGGTAGAGGGTCTGCCCAGAGCGTTGTGGTGAATATCTTTTGAGACTCCTGAAGGGTAAGCTAGACAGATTTTCAGAGTGTAGAATTCTTCACGGAAGAGTTAGAGAGAGGTAGATACCCG
Source organism: Echinops telfairi (assembly GCF_000313985.2). Taxonomy (NCBI): domain Eukaryota; kingdom Metazoa; phylum Chordata; class Mammalia; order Afrosoricida; family Tenrecidae; genus Echinops; species Echinops telfairi. Next base: position 24,687,439 of record NW_022111310.1, read on the forward strand.
CTGCAGAAGTATATAGACCTAGATGGAGGATATGTGGAGGAACCACCGCTTGATATTTTTGCTTCATGAAAGTTTCTATGATTGTGTCCCATTCATATTCGTAAAGTTTTCCATGAAGAATCCCTCAAATGTGGACCGCCTATTCCTTCTTCCCAATTTGTGCTTCGTCTGGAGTCTCTGCTGAAGTCTGTTCCCCATGAATGACTCTCCTAGTAGTTGAAATCCAGGTGGCATAGCTCCCAACATTACCCTAGCACAAGAGCACCATAATATGACAAACTGACAGGTGAGGATGGTAAGAATTCTCACGTACTTTAGACATGTTATCAGGAGAGACCAGACCCTGGAGAAAGACATCTTGCTTTGTAACGTGGAAGACGAGGGGAGAAGATGAAGACCCTCAACGAGATGGATTGGTACCGAGGCTGCAATGATGGGCTCAGCCCCAGCAGTGCTGGCTGGTGAGCATGCGCAGAACGGGGCAGCACTGTGCTCTGCTGTGCATGGGGTTGCCAGGAGCCAGAGAGGCCTCATTGACACCTGACAGCAGCAGTGGTTTTGTAATAATAATGTTTTACTTCCAGTTACAGTAACCTAAGTTGTATTCTAATCTTTGTTTTACTTCCACGGCACAAAGAACTCGAAGCAGAAAAACTGGATCAAGGATATAAACATTTTTTTCTGCTTTGTTTTTTTAACAGTTTTATTGGCATACAATTCACACACCATACAATTCCATAGTTCAATAATATCTAAAAGAGTTACACAATCATCATCACAACCAATTTTAGAATGTTTTCTTCTTTCTTGTACTCGTTATTAGCTCCCCATCTCCCCCCACCTCCAACCTCCTTGCTATATCACCCTCAAACCATAGTTCCAGTTACTGTATGCCTAGAGTTATCTATCCTGGATTTCATATACAGAAAAACATACAAACAACAACAACAACAAAGTAAAACAGAGACAAACTTCAATCAAAAGCAAGCATAAAAATATTAAAAACTAGAGCCAATTTGAAATGGGTCAAAATGGAGATCAAATGATATGGTGTTAAATTTTAACCTGACTACAGTACAATAACTGACTTTCCACACTGCACTGAAAATGAAGAGGCTGCACGTGGAAGAAGCACACCAGCCTGTGTGATTACCCGGTGTTGAAGGGATCATCATCAGGCATCATCAGAGCAAAAAATCATATCACTGTGAATGAGGGGGTAGTGCGGAGTGGAGGGAACCACTTACAAGGATCTCCATCTGACCTCCTCCCTGGGGGATGGACAACAGAAAGTGGGTGAAGGGAGACGTCAGACAGGGCAAGATATGACAAAATAATAATTTGTAAATTATCGAGGGTTCATGAGGGAAGGGGGAGCGGGAAGGGAGGTGAAAAAATGAGAAGCTGATGCCGGGGGCTTGAGTGGACAGCGGATGTTTTAAGAATGATGAGGCAATGAATGTACAAATGTGCTTTACACAATTGATGTGTGTATGGGTTGTGATGAGAGTTGTATGAGCCCCTAATAAAACAATTTTGTTTAAAAGAAAATGAAGAGGCTATTTACGTCACTGGTCTGGGGTCAGAGGGGAGTAGCTGGAGACTTGATCCATGGGTGGAGCCTGCAAAATGACTCAGGGCTTCCACTGTCATCCATAGCTTTCTGCTAATGAGCTCTTCAAGGTCTGATACCATTCAAGAGCTATAAACACTTTTGGGTTACCCTTGGTTTTCAGAGACTGGCATTCTTCCTTTTGAAAGAAGGATGCCACACAGAGTGGTAGGAAGGACTCCATCTCTCGGCCAGGTAGTACTCGGCTCCTTCATCTAACTCAGGCAAGGCATTGATTTGGCCTCCATGTCTGTTCTGTGGGGTAGTTCGTACCTTCTGCCACTCAACAAGGATAGTACCTTCTGCCAAACACAATTTTGGGATGCAAAGTATCCAAATGCCCTTCATATTCAGAGGATTCCTAACTAAAAAGGAGAAGAATACCAAAAGCCAAATGGGGTCAAATGACCTCGTGGGCTTCACCTCAAACATGCACAGAGCTAGAACACAGCACAGCACTCAGACACAACTCAGTGTCCCCACGCAGGGCTCTGCGAAGATGCCCAGGCATTCAGAGATCCACAGCTGTGACTTCAGCAAGTGGAGAGAGGCGGAGGCATGGCGGACACCATCTAGCAGCAGCAGTGTCCACCAGTGGGCAGCGACGGTCCATAATGGCCCATCTTGCATTTTGTCTCCCTTGGTTCTTAGCTTTCATTCTCTAACCTTGATACAAATGTCGTGAGAACCTGATAAAACCATTCCAATAAATTGCTGTGTTCCTCCCAAAATTCATCAGAGTGCATTTCTAAACCATGCATTTCATCAGGAACCAACTGATGGCCTGCGCGTACAGATCTGTGAGGATACAATCATGCATGTGCAGCTTCTGAAATAGCACCTGGCCCAGAAGGGACACTAAATAAGGAGTAACTGTCACTGTGACTATTATATTTGGGCAGCATAGAACTATGGTTACAAGTTAAAACTCTAATGCCAGACTGACATCAAATCCTGGCTCAATCCCTTACCCACTGAATGACCTGAGTCCAGTTATTTAATCTCTCTGTGCCAAGGTTTCCTAATGTGCAAAATGGGCATAGCAATGCCTGCCTTGCTCTTATGAGGGTTGATGTATGGAACAAATGACCTAAATAAATGTAAAATGCTTAGACCGGTGGCTTGTGAGTATACACTATCGCCATTACGGTAACAACTCATCTGAATATCACACACCATCATATTTATAGCACCTTCACAGTCTCGATGCCATCTGATCCCAATAAAAATCATGTGAGATGTGAGATCCTTACTTTACAAATTTGAAGCTGAGAAACAACCAAAAGTGATAGAACCAGAGTTCCAACCAAGAACTCTGATTATGCAGATGAAGCTCTAATGCTAGGTGAGTGTGTGGTGTGTGTGTATGTGTGTGTGTGTGTGTGTGAGTGTGTGTGTGTGTTGTGTGTGGGTGTGTGTGTGTACAGTATCATCTTGATAATTATTCATGGACTAAGCAAGGAGTCCTCTCGGCACAATTGATTAAGAGCTAAGTTGCCAACAGAAAGGTTGGCTGTTCAACCCCACTGAGCAGCAGAGGAAAGGCCAGGCTATCGAGCTACTTCCATACAGAACATAGCCAAGAATACTCTATGGGGAAGTTCTAGTCTGTCACAAGCGGTTGCTGTGAGTCAGAGTGAACTTGTTAACACCCAAAGCAATGAGAGCAGTGAATGAATAAATGAACAAGTACAATTCATTCCATCAGCCTCCACTGAGGAGGACGGGACCTAAAATGTGTTCAGCACCCACTACATGTCAAGCCTGGTACCCAGCATCGAATTCTTTTTTATTATTATTGCAAGTTTTTAAACTTTAAATGCGAATTGGATGAACTTTCTCAGAAAACTGGAAAAATCTGTTTTCCATGCAATATTTCCTACACATTTTGTCCCACGTCGTTGATTGCGATCCCCACCCCGTACTGCACTCTGCCGATATTCTGTCTGCGCTTCTCATCTCCCTCCCCCTTCTGTCCTAGCCCTTCCTGCCTTCTGAACTTGGTTCTTGGTCAAAGGCTGCCCTTTGGATCTCAAATGGTTCATTATTCAATAACATAGTTTCCCAAACGATTTGCCCTACTACCCCCTTTTCAGAAAAAATTTACTCAGTGCCCCTCTGGCACTTAAAAACTTCTATGATAGCCCATCATCGAGAATAAAGTGTAGATATCTGCTTTTACACACCGTCTGGATCATTCCAGCACCCCCTAGGGAGAGGTATTGGCCACTGTGGGAAGGACTTTTCTATAGTGTGCATACCTCCCCAATTGTTATTGTTCATCGTATAGTATAGACCTACGTACAGTATTTTTGACTGAAAATTACATCTAAGTGTCACCGAATTCAGCTCCAGGCCTAAGGGCGACTAAGGTCCATCGTCCCTAGGGTTCTACAAGTAAGGAAGGCTTGCTTTTTATGATTTTGGGTTTTGTACCACAATGTCTCCCATTCTATCCAGGACCTTTGAGGGCAATCCCTTTCACAGCAGTCAGCAAGAATAGCCAGGCACTTCCCAGTCTCAGGGTCATGGACACTGTGGTTTGTGTGAGAGCCATTCATTTTCTGGACAAATTGTTGCCTTGAGTCTTTGATTCCTTCCCTGTTGTGGACGGGGAGAGACTACCAGTTGGACCTGAGATGGCCGCTCACAGCATTTAAGGCCCCAGTCACTACTCACCAAAGTAGGATGTGGAACATTGTCTTCGTGGATGATGTCACACCAACTGACCTCGGTGTCCCCCCAAGACTATGGGCTTGAGCTCCCAAGCCCCCCATCTAATTCTTAGAATAGAGTGGGATAGCTAGTGATACCAGGGACTGGTTACATAATAAGCATGACAGGCACGTGCTTAGCACATCAACACAACAGGAGCCTCTAGCTGTCCCCAGCAGAGGTCCATACATGCCAGCAGACAGGACAGAAGGAAGAGTGAGCACCACAGTGGATGGGAAACGGCCACACACTACATGAAACTGATACCAGCTCCAATGGATGAGAGTGGGTTGGCAAGAAATAAAGGTCATGCAGGGTCACAAGATGGTTTGAGCTGTGAGCTCCCTACTGCTTCAAGACCTCCCCTGCATCTCTCATCTAGAACCTGATCCTGTATAACTGACACCTCTTGCTTTGGTAGGTCTCTTAGGAGTGCACTCTTTATTTCTAATAAACAAGGTGGACAGTCCAGTGACGAAAGTTACATTACCTTCACCCAATATGCAACTGGACCTAACATGAGTGGTCACTGGGAAAGAATGGATTCTCTTCATAGGAAACAAGCCTCTGATCCATTTTGAGAAACCATCTTATACATTCCTGTCTGGTGATCCAATAGTGCCAGCCAAGAGGGCCAGCGGTATTGTTTGTCATGATCCAAACAGAAGTCATGCTCTTGCTTACGCCCTGCTAAACAGCCAGTAGAAACTCCAGTCCCAGATGATGCCCAAAATAGGGAACTGGAATAAGGCAGCCACTGTAATGAATTCATTCAAGTTATCTTTTAACTGCATAGCATTTACATACAGAGTCACGTCTTCTGTTTTGTAAGCAATAATATTTATAACTTTAAAATGTGTTTGGCCTGCATGCAGGCACAATCTAGCATACATTTAATATAATACTAACATAGGTAATAATTTAATATAATACTAGCATAACAAATTTCAAAAATACTGGAAATATTAATATTTAATCTAACGTAAAAAGTTTTAATTTATGTACCAACAAGCTTTGTTTTTTATTGTCATGCTTGATTCTACTCTATCTATGCTAATGAATGAGGTATCAGGCACATAAAGAGGATACAAGATTCAATATTTATTTATCATGTAAAATATGTTTCTGTTTTGCAACAATGAGTGTGTTTCTAAATTCGTCTTCCAAGAAAGCAAGGAAGTGCATTTATCAGAACATTACATTTTTATTTTATCAGAATATTTACATCTCTCCATGTAAGGAAATTGAACAATTCCTCCAGGACAATTAAATGAATATTTATACCCACTATATATTTAGGTAACAAAAATTACATAAATTTTTATGTACTGCTTTTATTTTCCATTTTCCCTTCCAATTGCCTTTCTCTTAAGAAATTGACTGATAGTGTTTAAAAAGAGATTACATCACGGTGAGCTATGACACAGATACGCATGCATACATTATGTACATATATTATGTACATATATACATATGTAAATATGAAGCTGCGTCCCAGTGGCATAGAGGGTTACATGTTGGAGCGATAACTGCAACATCAGCAGTTCTAAGCCACCACCAGGAGCTCCGTGGAAGAAAGATAAAGCTTTCCACTCCTACGAAGAGTTAACGTCTGGGAAACCCACAGGGGCAGTTTCACGCTGTCCTATAGGGTTGATGAGATTATCAACGGTTAGGGCCCCGGTGTACCTTCGTCTGTCCCTGAGGAATGAGTATTTTTGTGATTATCATCTAATGACAACTGGGACACTGAGGCTGGGCGTCGGGGGTCGGGGTGAGGAACTTGTTGGAACAAGCAGTTGCCAGTGCGCTTTTCCCTGAAGCAGCTGCCACCACGAAGCGGCTCCTGCGCTTGAAAAGGAATACTGTCTGCATTGCATCTGCCAGTCACCTCCCCCTCTCATTATCTCCCAGCTCAAGTGTGCAAAACAGGAGGTTATGTTCGTGACCAAATTGGCGTTTAGAAGCTGGAAGATTAAATAAACGAACGTGTGACCAGTTTATTGCGCGAGGCCTGCACGCCGCCGCCCAGGCCTCAGGCGCCCAGCTCGCAGCCCTTTTGACTACGGGCCGATGGCAGTGCTCGGTATCCTGTTTATACAATGAATCTATAATGTAATTTCACGAGTTCTGAAACGCACCGGGAAACGTGAGGCTTCCGTGCCTCGGCCTGATCCATATGAAACAGGCTGGAAACGCGCCTAGTAAATGTGCCCTGCCCAGCCTGCGCAGGAGCCCCGAGTGCCAGGGCGAAGGTGGGTGCCCCCCACTCGCGGGCGGGCAAGATCTCACAGAAGGGCACACACCGGATTGTGGACAATTCATGGGCGTCTCCAAACCAACCCCTCCTGTGGGCCCCGAAATGATCCTGACTGTGGGGACAGGCGCCCAGGTACTGGGTCCCTAAATCACAAGGTGAGCAGTTCGAAGCCACCAGGCGCTCCCAGGAGAGAAAGAGGAGACATGGCGACTGCCACAAACAGTTACAGAATTGGAGCCGCCCAGGGGCCCTTCTCTGTCCGACAAAGCTGCTCTGAGTCAGAATCGATTCGAAGGCGAGGAGTTTGGTTTGGGTTTGGGAGGGACAGGCACAGAATGAATGGCAACGGAGGTTAAAGGGCAAAGTGGCATGTTACTGTTGAATTTTAACAAGAACCACGTAGTCTCCGCAACAGAAAGAACCAGGCTGCTCCCTCCGCTGAAATTGGATTTTGTTTTGTGTTCCTGCCTCCTGCGCATCTGAGCTCTCCTGAATGTGTAACGGTTCATCCATCCATTCATTCATCCGTTCACTCAGCCAACATGTTCTCCGCCTCCTCTCGGTCAGCCCCTGAGCTCATTGCTGGGAACATATGAATTCATTTGTTCCATACACATTTATTCCTTCAACAAGTACCATGGGGCAGGTGCTGTCCCAACATCTATTAAAAATTGAACAGCCCTTTGCCTTTGAGCCAGTCCTGACTGGTGGGGACCTCATGTGCTCCAGACCAGACCTGAGCCCCAAGGGTTTTCTGGGTCCTCTGAGTCATCCTTTCAGAAGGTCACCAGGCCTTTCTTCAGCAGAACCACTGGAGAAATTGAAACCCAGGCATCGGTTTCATGCTGGTACGATGAGGGGGAAGCCCTGCTTTCAAAGACAATCCGCACCAGAGAAGTAGCACATGCCAGGGAGCTTTTAAAAGTTCGTGAAAAACAGAGAGAGAGACATTCCAAGGGAATGAAATCTGACTACACAGTTTTTGAAGCCCGCTCCTATATGACGCATCTGGATGGAGCAAAGCTAAGGAGAAAGGTTAAGAGTGACCGGGGTGTAGATGTCGACAGTGTAGCCAAAGGCGACCTCACAACCACCTTCCAAGGGAGCTTTGGGAAGGTGGAGACTGAGGCCAGGGAAGGCCGGGCAAGAGTTACAGTAGCCATCACGGGGCAGACAAAGCTCTGCAGGGACCAACGTGCTTTCTGGTGAGGCAGCTTGTTTGACTCATTCAAGGGCTTCCAGTACCTGGCCAGCAGTCCCCTCTGCTGGACGAACAAGGAACGCCCCCAGTAGCCTAGGGGTGACAGCGCATCAAGGAGCCCAGTCCAAGCTCCACCCCATCTCACTCCCCCTTCACAAAAGCCCCACTGAGTCAGGGAAGTCAGATTCTATGCGGGGCAGATGTCTGACAGGCTTTGCCACTCAGTCCAAGGTCCTGGATGGAGGTGTCGCAGGCAGGGCGCTCACACGAGCAAAGGCGGAGAAGAATGGTAACAGAGGAATGCTTTTAAGCCAGCAAATACCCTGTGGTGGAAAAGAGGCTTCCCGTAGGCAGGCAGGAGGAATCCACAGTAGCATGGCCAAAGCTGGTTTCCCAACCCCATGCCGACTACCCACTACCCACTGTCTCCCGCTACCCACTGCACACGCACCCAGTGTATTTCACTCAGAGCCACTGTGAGTCAGAGCCTATCTCCACCCCAAACCCAGCCGTTTAAACTAACACCGGAAGTCTGTCCCTGGGCCACAAGAACCTCTGAGATCTACCACCCCGTCCTTTCTCTCCAGCCTCCTTTCCTGACCCCGCACTCCTCCACTCCGGCAGTTCTTGTTTGAACTTGACGCCATGGCCTGCACTGAGGACCTCTGCACAGACGGAGAATAATAAGATTCGCCTTTGGGGCTGGAGGTGCTGTGAGTTTGGGACAAGCTGTACCACCACCACTATAACCAAGAAGCCCGCCAATGCCAAAATCCCCCTGCTCCCGTGTCGTCAACGCTCCCCTCCCCCTAGAACCCGGCGACCACTGATCTGTTTGCTACTCCTTTTTAGGTTCCCAGGTAAATGGATTATACAGCAGGTGGCTCTGTGTGTGTCTTCTTTCGTTTAGCGTAATGTGCTTGAGATCCGTCCTGGGAGACGTGTATGGGAACAGTCCGCCCTCTTCGCTGCCGAGTGCTCTGTCCCGTGAGGACGGCGCAGGAGTGGGTAGTGTTCTTTCCGTTGTGCATAGGGTCGCTAAGGGTCAGAGCCCACGCGGTGGCACCTAAGCACCATCACCCCAGGACTCTGTTCTAGTATATGACAGTTTGCTTCTCCAATCATCCATTAAAGGACATTGGGTTGTCTCCAAGTTTGGGTGATTATAAATAAACATTCGTATTTCGGTCGTTGTGTGAACAGACGTTTTCATTTCTCTTGGGTAAACACATAGGAGTGGGATTACAGGGTCGGGTGGCAAGTGTGTGTTTAATTCTGTATGAAACAGCTGAAGTGTTTTCTAAAATGGCTGTATGATTTCGCATTCTCACCAATGAATATCCGCCACTCATCTGTTAAGTTGATCGTGCGGGGCTGAGTTGCATGTGGCTGTGTTGTGGGAAGGTCTGCCATCCACATTTCAAACAACGTTCAGAGAAGCCTGCCCACTAGGAAGGAGAGCCCGTGATCTCTTGCCAAAAACTAACCAGTGAACACCCTCGGGGTCACCGCAGAGCGCTGCCCAACCCACTTGCTTTGGACATGTCCTCACGAGGGATCCAGCTCCCGGGGAGGACACTGTGTTTGGTCAAGGAAAGAGCCAGTGAGGGTGAGGGAGTCACTCAGTGAGATGGGTTGGCATTGCAGGCAAAACAATTGATTGGCACATGCCTGCAATCACGAGGAGGACGCCAACTGGGCAGCATTTTGTCCCGTTTTACATTGGGGCCATGAGTCAGAGTCAACTCAACAGCACCCTCCATCCATCATCGATCATCGATCGGTGTGCTCATTTTCTATATTCGCAAAGTAAAACATAATCTCCCCAAGAGAAAGGGCTTTCTTGGTTCACTGCTGTGCCCCACTATCTGGCACTGAGCATGGCTATTGTGAGCCTCCACATCATCATATCGATTGGGGCTCACAGTGCCCCAATACAACAGACTGGAACTTCCCCAAGCACTTCCTAGAGCAGATCACTGGGTCTTGTCCCCTGCAGGAATGCTGGTAGGTTCAGACCATTGAGCTTTTAGGTAGCAGCTAAGTTCTTAACCACTGCGCCACCAGGCCCCTGTGACACACAGCGGGCCTCCGGTATCTTTAGGTTCAAGGAATGAATGGGCTCAATAATTCTCCTGACTCACAGCACTCCCACATCAGGGAAGTGTTGTTATTGTATTACAACAAGGAAACTGGGACTTTGCACAGTTAGAGGCCCTAGCCATCTGTGGTACTTACATAATCTGGTGTCAATTTGAGGAGTGAGAGTGTAGGGGTGGAGTCTGGCCTGTTAACTAGGATATAGCCAATGAGGCCTCTGTGTGGTCACGGCCCTCTCCTGAGGATTCTGGGAACTCCTGTAGCTCCTCCTTGGAGGAGGGATTCTCTCTCTCTCTCTCCTCACTCCCTTGGACACTCTCTACTGACAAGGCTCACTCCCTGGGAGACATCCTTGAGGAGAAGCCATATGGACCTACCCTGATGCAGCCAGAGCCCTGGGAGCTGGAATAGCCACGTGGAGACCCCTGCCAGTGCTGAGATGCTTCCACTGTCACTGGATCCACAAGACTTCCCACCACTGGCCTGTGATCTTCCTGTATTTGACATCATTGAATGTGTTTCGTGAGTCTGAAGAGGACTTTATAGATTTGTATCAGACATCTGGGCTAATATCAGACTGATGGACTTGATCTGGACTGGGCTGGGATGTTTTCTCAATATTCAATTGCTCATGTATATAAAGCTCTTTCCTATTCACATACGAGCCTCCCTGGATTTGTTTCTCTAGTCTACCCAGACTAACACACCGTCCAACTTCCAAAATGAGCACATACAATCACACCCAATGAAGGGGGATATTCTTTGTTCCCTGGGCAAGAGGGAGTCACTGGTAAGTTCTGAGCAAAGGAATGACAGTCATCGAATTTAAGGGACCACATGAGGCAGCCAACAAGGGAATGAAGTGGAGCAAGGAGACCCTTTGGAGGGTGGGGGAGTCTCATGAATAGCCCAGATCTGAAGAAAGGCTATCCTGGGCTCTAGAGAGATTTACAGAGGTGGTAAGTGTGGGCTTAAAGGAAGGCCGCCGGGATGAGAACAAACAGAGGCTGCTTATTCAGAGTTGGCTGCAGCAAGGGAGTCCGCCACCATCCTTTGCTTTTGGCACAATCGTGGGCAGGCAACAGTGTAGGAAAGCTTTACAGTGAAAAGAAGAACAGAAAGACAGACTTTAGGTGTGTCCAGATTGGAGCTTCCTGGCGCCAGAAGCTGGAAGTGGGCTGACTAGAAGCCAGGCATCTTATTCATATTTGGGGAGCATATTTGGTCTACTTTGGTTGGTCCAGATTTGCAAGCAGTGGGGCAAAAAGATAGGACAACTGGCCATCCTTGACCAAATCCTGACCATTTGGGCCAATTGCTCCAGAGGTGTGTCGGAGGTTTATTGTCATAGATAGCCTGGCCATTGCCTCAAGAAGAAGGTGACTCACTTTATGTCAACGTGGGGAAATGATTTGGAAAAGCATCGTGAGAACGGTTGCACAATTTGAAGATAAACTCAGTGGCCCGGAATTGTACACATAGGGTTGGCATGTGTACCTTTATATACATCTTCACTGCCATTTTTTTAGAGGGAAGGATAGACAGAAAAGAGGGGATAGTATAGGAGAAAGACAGGTTAACAATCAGGATCGGCGTTTCAGCTCTGAGTCTGACCCGTGGATGAAGTCTTCTAAGCAGAGGGTCTCAGAGGAAGTCTTGGCTTCCTCGTGATGCGCATGCTCTCAAATGCCTTCCTCTCAGTCAGTGTGTGTGACCTCTCTTTGCTTCCCTAGAATACCTGGGGTGGGCTTGGATAGACCTGTGATTTTTGTTCTCTTTCTTCTTGAGAGTAAACAGCTGTAGTTCTGGAGATGAGGTGGAGGGGAAAGTGGAAAGAGAGAGCCCTCGAAGAAGCCAGGCAGCAGTGTGGGCAGCTGCTGGGGTGGTCAGGCTGGCTGCAGAAATTGGGGCCACAGCCAGGCTCTGGGCAACCCCTCCCACCACCAGCACAGCAGCCACCAGGCCACCGCCACTTGGCAACTACACAAACCAGCCCCGTGGAGCTAAACTGTCTTTGCTAATTAGCTGCCTGGTTAGCAACCTGCAGAAAGTGTGTGCAGTCAACGTCACATAGGAGAGTACTCACCCAGCCCAAGAATCACAGGCTTAGAAGAGGCAGAAAGGTCTTTAGGTGAACACCTCCTCCTCCCACCAACTTGTGAGCACAGCTTTAGAATTTATGGAATGCCTTCCGATTGGTGATGAAAATAAAGGTTAACCAGGAACAAAGCAGGTAGTTACTCTTGACCGGGCCCCGGGCCTTATCACAGTTCATTTTCACCGAAATCAATACTGGGCTGTTGTGGTTGCTTTTGTTGTTGGGTGGTGTCGAGTCGGTTCTGACTCACAGTGACTCCTCGCACAACAGGACGACACGCCGCCTCGTCCTGAGCCATCCTCACAAATACTATGCTTGAGCCGTTGTTGCAGCCGCTTGTCAATCCAGCCCATCAAGGGTCTTCCTCTTTCTCGCTGCCCTTCCGTTTTACGAAGCATGGTGTCCTTTCCCAGGGATTGGTCTCTCCCGAGAAGATAGATGTCCAAAGTATGTCAGAGGAAGTCTCGCCAGCCTCATTTCTAAAGAGCATTCTGGCTGTATTTCTTCCAAGACAGATTTGTTTGTTCTTCTGGAAATCATGGTACCCTCACTATTCTTTGGCAGCACCATGCTTCAAATGGATCGATTCTTTGTCGGTCTTCCTTAGTCATGGTCTGACTTTCACGTATCTATGAGGTAATTGGAAAATACCATGGCTTGGGTCATCCCCCCACAGAGGGATCACAGGGAAGGGATGCTTCAACCAGGGTGCGGTAATGCACTGATGAAATACACACCATTCCTCTGATTCCTTGAGGCCTCCTCTCCCCCGACTATCATGACCCAGTGCTGCCTCTCACTTCAGACTAGACCGGAGCATGTACACAGGCGCAGATAAGAGGGACGAGCTCACGACACACGGAATCCAGGAACAGGAGTGGGAATAGTGATACCAGAAGGGTAGGGGGAAGGTGGGGAGAGGAGGGGAGGAAGGGGGAACCTATCTCAATGATCGACATATAACCGCACACACACCCCTCCAGGGGGGTGAACAACAGAAACCATGGGTGATGGGAGATAGCTTGGCCAATGTAAGATACAAAAATCATGATAATTTATAATTTATCAAGGGGTCAAGAGTGGGGGGCAGGGAGGGAAAAAGAGGAGCTGGTACCAAGGGCTCAATAGAAAGTAAATGTCTAGAAAGAATAATGGCAACATGTGTACAAATATGCTTGATACAATTGATGTATGGATTGTTACAAGAGTTGTAAGAGCCCCCCGATAAAGTGATCTTTTAAATACATATATATCATGGCTTGTGTTTTGATCCTGGAAGTGACCTCTTGGCTCTTCAACCCTTTAAAGATGTCTTGTGCAGCAGATTTGCCCAACAAAATGTGTCAATGAACTTGTTCATTGTTCAAGTTCAATGAACTTGCTGACTGCTGCTTCCGTGAACATTGATTAGAGATTCAAGCAAGATGAGATGCATGAGATCCTCGGGGAGGAGAAGTGCTTTGTTCTGTTAGATATAGGGTGACTATGAGTCAGAACTGACTTAATGGCACCTAACAACAGCAACAACAACAATATCTATTGGTCCAGTTGTGAAGATTTGGGGGGTTTTTTTCTTCATTGTAATCCATACTAAAGGCTGCACTATGTCATTGTCATTTCTTGGCTGTTGCTTCTATGAGCTCCAGTTTACTGTGAAGGAAACAGATGTTCAGAAAAGTTAAATAATCTGGCTAAAATCACCCAGCTAATAAGCCACAAAGCATACATTCAAACTCAGGGAGTCAACCCACGCTGTGCATCATGACTGAACTCCCAAAGTGCACTGATACTTTGCGAAAGCCTGCCGTGTGGTTTGATAGGAAGGTCAAGGGCTCTGGCATCAAGCAGGTCAGGCAGGAGCCATATCTCAAGAGCTGATTAACCACTTGGACTTGTGAAGACCCTGCTCCCGCCGTGGGCCTCAGAGACAAGCTGCTGTAAACCACAGGGCACTTTGTACATATGAGTTCCCCTCTCTTGCAAAGCCCACTTCCCTCCTGAGCTCCAGTCAGTCATCTCCCACCAGGATGAAGGAGGAGTGCGTTTCATGGTATGTGCCAGATTTGGGAGTCAGGTAGACATAAGTTCAAATCCTGCCATCACCACTTTTCAAGTTACTTCGCCTCTTTGAGCTTTAGTTTCTTCTCCTATAAAATGGGTGGTGGGGGGAGGATGGTTGAATGAGGCCAGGCTTGCAAGTATGTGGCAGACTTCCTAGACTAAATAAAGGCGCAGTGAAGACCAGTTGTTATTGTTGTTGTTGTTGTTGTCATAAAGTTCTCCTGCTCAGGAGTATCAAGGTCGCCCCTTGCGTGTGACAAAGGGAAAAGCGGAATCATTCGCCACTTCAGCAAACGTTCTGATCTTTCCTGTCCTCTCTCCCCAGGCCGGGTGAGCAGTTTCTCCCTGCACCCTGTTAGCCATGCTCCGGCCTGGGCACTGATCACGTCCTGCCACGCAGTTCCACTCGGGGTTCACTAGGCAGGTTGGGATCCACACCCAGCGCACCTGGGATCAGGTCCATCTATCATGGCAGTCGGATATTTGTTGAAGACATGACCAGTGATCTCCCTTCTACAAGGGTTATAGGAGTTGTTCTATTCCCCAATCCCTATCAATTCCCACTTCCAACTGTTCTTTACCTCGTTGGGGCTCAGGAAGTAAGTTGGCATAATCAGGGCATTACATAGTGCCTTGGTTAACAGCAAGAGCTCTCTGGGGAGGGTCTTGCCCTGGGCTCTGAATCTCACTAACTCTGTGATCTTAGCTAAGCTATTTAACCTCCCTAAGTCTCCAGTTTAGGCATTATAAAATGGAAATAATAATAATACTTACCTCATAGGGTCCTTATGAGAATTAAATAAGATAATGTAAAGTGCGTAGTGCTCAACATTTAATAAGCTGAGATTAATTGCCTTGATTAATTATCACTATTATTCTCCTTCTTATGAGGCCACGGGCCATTTGAAAATCAGAAAGAAGCACAAGTGCACATACGTTTTCATTTCATTTCAGGGAATTGAGTTATCCCTCACTCCAGAATCCTACCCATGAGTCCCATCAAAATTCATGAAATCCCCACCCCCGTCCCCAAGTGAGTTCGTCCACCAACTTTACAGGTGGAGAATCAGAGACCCCCAAATCAGGATGTGATTTGGCCAATCCAGCAGGACTGAACCCAGAGCGCCCCGCTCAGGTGAAGGTCAGAGTCAACTGACACTCAGCTGCACGCTAGTGCTCACTGCTTGTAAATCTCTCCTGCAGCAAACACTGCAGAGCTCCTGCAGCCTCTGCGGAGACTGGAACTGTGCAGAGAGAAAAAGAAGTGCACTTTCCTGTCGGCCCTTCCTTGAGTCCGTACACTCCTCTGGGTCGTAAGAGCTTTTTCTTGCCCAACTTGCCCTGGAGAAGCAGCCAACCTCTCTGCTCAACCTGAAGAGAAGTCAGGAGAGCCACGTGGGAGCCTCGGTTTCTCCTCTGTCAAATGGGATGACACGACCTGCCTCTCATGGTTGTTGCTGAAACGAAACAATATCGCTGTCCTGGTTGTCATCGTTGTTGTTGGCTGCCCGAAGCAGATCACCAAGCTTTGTGTGGCTCAGCTGAGAGAGTTCCAACCGCCAATCCAGAGGTTAGCAACTGAGCTTTTGTCCCCTAGGGACCCATGCTAAACTAAACAATGGCATGTATCACGAGTGGCTGGACTGAGTAACTAGGAGGCCTGGTGGCATAGAGAGTTATGAATTGGGCTGCTAAATGCAAGGTCAGCAGTTCAAAAGCATCTCAGGAGAAAGATGAGGCTTTCTACTCCAGTAAAGAGCCTCTGAAACCACAGGAAGCAGTTCTGCCCTTTCCTATGAGTCAGGATGGACCGATGGCCGGGAGTTTGGTTGCTTGAGTTTGGGTTGGACTTGGGAAAAGGTAGCAGTTACTACCAGCAGATTGAAAACATGAAAGGAGAGAAGAGTGTCCCTTTAGAGAAACTGGAATCCACAGAACCCAGTGAACAAAGGTTTGCCAAGTCCTACAGGTACCTGTTTTAATGAATAAATGAGAATGCTTGGTAATGAGCATAGTGATTGTTTTATGTAAATGATGCTCCCATGGAGCTTGTAAACAATTTCTTGTCTCAAGAAAACATTGCCCTTGAGAGCTTGTTTACAGCACCAATTTGCTTTTCCAACTTTCTCTTCAAGGCCTACACAGAGGGACACTTGGCCCAGGCATGAGAGAATCATAACAAACCCTTAGTCAGTGTCTCCAATCTCAGTGGTGGCCCATGAATCCCAAGAGAATTGGATGAGCCCTGCCTTGGAGCAAATTTTCCTTTTTCCTTCTAGCTTGCTCTTAGACCCACCTTGGAACATCAGAGGAGGTTGGATGGAGTCAATATTTGGATGTGAGTAGAAGGGATGGGTTTGGGTCCAGTAAAATAAGAAGCATCATAACAGTGGTCAAAGATGTCACTCCCAGATAGGAGACCTGGCTATAAACCTCGATCATCTCTGGAGCCATGGGAAACGCAGGGGAAACCTCAAGCAGGTTGGAAACTGCTACCACACCTACTCATAAGGGGGGCAAATTAAAACCTCCCTGAAATCCACCAGCAAGGTGATGATTCGGATTTCCAGCTGCCACTCTGGGCACACCAGAAAGCAGGCCTCACTCTCGCCGTGGAGAGTTTCTGCAGGCTTTCACCTACATCTGTGAGAATACTTTCAAGCTTGCACTTGTTGATCACACGATACAACAGTGGACAACACCACTAGCTCTGCCCCAGCCAGTGCATGAGTTAGCCTATCTCCCAAAGAGCTGTATGGTCTGGAAAATCTTGTAATAAACTTTTAATTTTTAACTAAAGGGAGAGAGAGCTTGTATTCAATAAAATCAGCTTTGCCATGGGTCAGAGGGGGATTCTATTCAACAGGGTTTTCAATGACTGGTTTTTTTGGAAGTAGATCACCAGGTCTTTCCCCCAAGGTGCCCCTGAGTGGACTCAAATCTCTGGCCTTCTGGTTAGCAGCCTAGAGCTTTAATCATTGGCACAATGTAGGGACTAAAAAGCCATCATGGTTACTGGAAGAATGAAGATGTGTTCAAATAAATATCCTGAGATACTAAATACTTTTTCTTTAATCAGCTTTTCCCTGTCCCTCCCAAGTAAATTCTAAACTAAGGTCTAAATACTATAAGCTGAATGGTATGTTAAATTACCAGAACTCACACATCTCTGACTGACTCAGACCATGGCCTTCAAGAGTCATCATCCTTCCATTGTCTCTAGAAGCACCAAAGTCACCTGTCGTACATAGTCTACAAAGTCTCTGTCCTGCATTGGTAAGCAGCAACTGGGGTCTCAGAAGTTCATGAGCAACTGTCCAAGGTGCAACTAGTGATCTCTCCTTGTGCAGAGGAAAGAAGAGAAATAAACACCAAACACGCATGCAAACAGTTATTCCAACGGACTAAAAGACACACAGACATCA
>NW_022111310.1:24705840-24713673 GCF_000313985.2 Echinops telfairi
GCGAGATATATGTGTCTGCATATCTCCATTGGGTGAAGGTTTATAGCTCTATCCAGGAGACCTAGAAATTATGCCATTTCAGGAGAGATGATTACACTGAGTCTCTGGACCTGGGTTGTAAATACCCGTCAGTAAGAAGGAGCAGGGGTCATTGGGAAATGGCTGACAATAGGTCAAGGTCAGAGTGCGAAAGCCTAAGGTGAATGTGGAACACCGTGTAGGGCCAGACAGTCAAGAAATGCTCAAAAGCACACCAGTGCCAGCTGGAAAGGGTTCCCAGTAAGCCAAATCTGGGACAATTTGAACATCAAAGTAGCTAATAATAATGCATTACAAGCTATTAAAAGAGGAACTCATAAATCCCGTCGTAAAATTAATTAAGGATCAAATGGGAGAGAAAGAAAAACGCTTCCTCAGAGTAGAATGTCAGCTTATCAATGGGGGAAGGAATGATGAAGCAGAACACCCTCACTTGGCAACCATCCTCCCCGTGCTTGATTCGGGAGCCATCCTCAGTGGATGCTGCGATTCCTCAGTGGATGCTGCGATTCGTGAGTGGAGGTATTATGAGTAAAGAGCATATTGGCATAATCTTGGAATATCTCCACACCTAAGATCAGTTGCAAAGGGAAAACTGGTGACTCCGTGGGGGAGAAATCTAAAAGAGATCAGCGTGATCCTCAGAACATTCCAGGGAGGAAGTTAGCACTCCACCTGGCTTGTAGAACCCCACCTCCACCAACTACTGACAGATGATCTTCAGCAAGTTCTTCATCTCGCTGTGGTTCAGTTTCCTCTTCTCTAGGATGGCCCCTCCCCGATGATGGTTGTATTGCAAAGGTACACATTAACCCACATAAAAGACGGAACTGCATGGCTCTGAGATCAGTCTTAGCTAATGTGCCTATGGATGGCTGAGGAATCCCAGTTCCCAGAGATGGAAATAGCACTGGAATCCACATCTACCATGCTCCCTATCACCAAGCTCATTTTGCTGCCAGAAATCCTTGAGTTCTGCTTTTCAGGGTGACAGTTCTCTGAATGTTGTTTCTTTTACATTCCTCTTGAACGTGATAAGTGTCCCTAGAAAGGGATGGAAGTTAGCTCTCTTGTGGGCTTCTGCTTTCCAAGTGAGAGAGGACTTAGACTCACCCCAAATAGCAGCACTAATAAGCACGATGGAGTCCCTTGGTGGTCCAGGTAGTGAACAGGTTCAAGTCCACTTTGGAGTGGCACCTCCAAAGAAAGGCAGAGAGAGCTACTTCCAAAAAGTTCCTCCACAGAAAACTCGATGGAGCACAGCCCTCCTCTGACTTGCACACAAGTCTCCATGAGTTCCACTCGACTAAATGGCGATTGGTTTTAATCAATGTCTAGGAAGAATCTGAGCCCACGTGTTCTGACCGCAACGTCCTGATTGTTTGCGGGGCCTGAACTTGATTCTAGAATTGGGGCCCTGTCTTCGTCACGTCGTGCCTCTGTGACAGAAACACCACCAGTAGGTGGCTTGAACCAACAGAAGTTATTGCAATCACACTTAGAAGGCTAGATGTCCAAGTTCAGGCCCTCGGGAAAGTCCCTGTCTCTGCAGCTTCTGTGCATTCCTTGGCTCCTTGATGACCTTCACATGTCACGGCATCTCTGCTTGCTACCTTGTCCTAGCCTGCTCCATCTGCACTTCAAACGTGATGGGCTTAAAGCACACCCTTTGCTGCTATAGCCTCTTAGCTTAATAGTTGGGGGGGAATAGGGCACTAACCCACACAGGAGGAGGGTGTTGCTTGTGTCTCCACAGGGAAAGAGGGACCAGACTTCAACCCGGAGCTCAAGATAAGAACGCAACACACTGACATGAAGCAGGAACCGATAGAGAGGCCTGAGGGGCCGGCCCCATTACCAACTAAGTGGACAGCACCACCCTCCACCCCCACCCCCACCCCCCAGAAGAGTTCACTTCAGAGGACAGCACTGAAGCTACAGCTCAAGGAGAGGGACTGGTCTGATCAGAGCACACAGGAACCAACAAGGGGGGAAAGGGGGAAAAAACAAAAAGAGTGAAGCACATCCTAGCTCACCAAGCCCTAAGGAAAATGTTCCTGCTCAGAACAGCAATGCACAGAGATGACCACAGGCCGGCCTCACCACAGGACACAGAATTCCTCATTGACCCATAGCACCATTGAGGACAACACTAGAGACATACAGCAGGAATTGTGCGTGCCATGAGCTCACTAAGCCGAAGCTAGCCTCTGGGGGCACGCAGCAGAGCAGCAGGGGGAACAGAGCAATGAAGTCCCCAGGGATAGATGCAGTGCCAGGGTATGACACCCCATCAGACTCAACGGGAAAGCACTCGTAAAGGACAACAAATAGACCCTGAACTATTTATACATTTTTTTGATGTTTGTTGTTGTTGTTGTTGTAGCTATTGTTTTACTTTCTATCGTTGCTTCATTGTACTCAGTCTTGTGAAGGTACATAGCATGTCTACCTGGAAGGGATAGGCGGTATAAACAAGCCAGAAGAGAGAACAACAGGATGACAGTTCCCGGGGGGACATGGAAAAAGGGGAGGAGGGGGAAAGGAAGTGGGTGTTAACAAACCAGGGACAAGGGAACAACAAGTGATCCAAAATCCGTGGCAAGGAGGGTGCAAGGGCAATGTAACCGAGAGGAATGCCTAAAACCCAAATGAAGGCTGAACATGATAGCGGAACAAGAGGAAAGTATAAAGAAATAGAGGAAAGAACTAGAAGGCAAAAGATAGTCATAGAGATTTAAATAGAGGCATATACACATGTAAATATATTTATATATTACGAGGGGAAAATAGATCTACGTACATATATTTATAGGTTTAGTATTAGGAAAACAGATGGACAGTGGGCCCCTGTTCAAGTACTCCCTTGACACAAGAACAACTGTTCTAACAATTCGTCAGTCTGAGATACTCACCTTCCTGGCACAATCGCTGAAGACAATGGGTGCACAAGCAAATGTGGTGAAGAAAGCTGATGGGGCCTGGCTACTAAAAGATATATCATCTGAAGTCTTAAAGGCCTGAAGATAAACAAGCAGCCATCTAGCTGAGAAACAACAAAACTCACATGGAAGAAGCACACCAGCCTGTCCCAACTTGATCGCTGAGGACAAAGTAGGTGCATAAGCAAAAGTGGTGAAGAAAGCTGATGGTGCCCAGCTATCAAAAAATATAGCATCTGGGGTCTTAAAGGCTTGAAGATACACAGGCGGCCATCTAGCCAAGAAGCAACAAAGCCCACATGGAAGAAGCACACCAGCCTACCCCGATACAAATGCTAAAGACAAAGCAGGTGCATAAGCAAATGCGGTGAAGAAAGCTGACTGTGCCCGGCTGTCAAAAGATATAGAATCTGGAGTCCTATAGGCTGGAAGATAAACAAGGGACCATCTAACTGAGAAACAACAAAGTCTACATGGAAGAAGCACACCAGCCTGTGAGATCAAAAGGTGTCAATGGGAACAGGTATCAGGCATCAAAGACAAAAAAAAAAAAAAAATCATAGCATTGTGAATGAGGGGGAGTGCAGAGTGGGGACCCAGGACCCATCTTGGGGAAATTGGAAGAAAAAATAATAATAAAAAGACTCTCAAACAGGATTGCAACCAGAGGTTTAGAAGGATATGACAGTTAGATTTTATGTCAACTTGCACTTGGGTAGGGGTAGAGTCCATCAAGTCCCAGCCTGATGATGCCCCCTGGGAGGTGTGGCATTTGTATAACAGAGATCCTGGGGCCCTCTCCCCTTTCTCTTGCCCTTTCACCTTCCTGCTTGCTTGAACTCTACCTGCCTCCAGGGGTGGACTCATGTGGCCCATCCAACCATGAGAGCTGCCAGCGCCCTGCCAGGTTTCCATTGACCTTGGATCCACAGAACATGGCATCCATCGGCCTGTGACCTTCCTGCTTCTCGCTTCACCTTTCTGAGTCTCAGCCTGCAACCACCTGAGCCTGAAGAAGGCTCAAGCTAACATTAGAACCATGGACTTGAGTTGGACTGGGCTGGGTGACTTCTTGATCTAAAGCGCTTTCTTATACACATATGAGTGTCACTGGTTTTGTATCTCTAGAAAGCCCACAAAGGGGTTAAGATTTACAACACATATTGGGGATGAGGTGGGCACAATCCAGTCCCTAACAGAGCCCCATCTCTGTGATCCAGGAAGTCTTGGGCATAGAATAGCCTTTGGAGAAGGCAATCAGAGCTAAGCAGGCCCTTCTGAACTTGAAAGCCCTGGCTGCAAAAAGGTCTTCCCCCTCCCAAGTGCCCCACTGGATTAGGATAGGCATGGGAAGGTTCTGACAGGGAATCGGGGAGAATAAGAGCAAGCATCGGAGGTAGGGACCGATGTCAGTGCAAAAAGCCTTCCAGGCCCTTCCAGGTGAAAAGGAGACAGTAGCCTCACCTCCATCTACCAATTGCCATTTGCCATAATCTAACTTTGCCAACTGCAGATGTATCCACAAGGGAACTGGGAGTTACCTGACGCCCCTGTGCCCTGGGTCTGAGTGGAAAGGGGTCCCTTTCTGGAATCCCGAGGGCTCAGCTCCACCACATGTGCGTAAGCAGCTCCCACGGTCAATGCAACTCAGGCACCGCCCCCACAACCCAGCCAGTGACTCCTCTGTAGTGCTCCAGGCCTCCCCGCTGAACAAAAGCCAAACCAGCCTCTGTCAGGTCAGTTCTGACTGATGGAAACCCGTGTATCAGAGTGGAACCATAGGATTTTCACTGGTTATTATCCCACAAAGGGAGCCCGGCTTGGGCTGTTAACTGCAAGGTCAGCAGTTTGAAACCACCAGGGAAAAAACAGGTGTAGCGTCTCACTGCGGGCTAGTAATCAAGCATGGGTAAGACTGTGCTTACCTCACTTTCTGAGTACTCCTTCGCTGTCAGGGATTGTAATTTGAGGAGCGGCTTTAATTCTGTCGGAAGGTGCTGTCTGTGGGTTAGGGAGAGAGACAGATGCCAGCCAGGCGTAGAAGGGGAACCTTTGCAATGGTGAGAAAATGGGAAATTGTTCATTACTGATGAAGAAGTAAGTACAAGGAAGTCCATGCTTACCTTGATTATTGGGTAATCTGCCTCTGAATGCCACATGACTCAAAAGACACACACACACTGCACACACACACATACACTGCCCCCACCACTACCCCCGAGAAGCCATCCACACACCGATTTAATCTCTGGCTCTTTCTCTTGCTCCCTGGGAAAGTGAAATCTCATCTGTCTGCAGTTAGCAGAAGCCGAGAGTAAGTGGATCCAATGCTGGAACAAAAGATATATGTGCCGTTAACAGTTCACTGAGCTGTGAGATGAACAAGACGGGTACTGAAAAGGAAGCCCAGCAGAGAGTACATTCCCAGTGTTCATAAAACTTCCCTTTCGTTGTACATTTCCAGAGACTGACTCCGCGATGGACGCCATCCGTTTCCTCCTAGAACCGGACAGGCCTGCAGATTTAAAGCATTGGACCATCAGCCCGCCTATCAATGGTCAGTCAAGGCGCTGCGTCAGGAACTTGGCCTTGTCTTTAGATCGGGTTGTAATTAGTCTGCTGGCTTGGCAAAGCGTGGGCCTCCGGCTCACCCCGAGAGTGTGCACACGAATAACAGCCCCTCAGGGGAAACGATCAAATTCTAAACTAATCAGACTTGCAGACGTACGTGCAGGGAGGCATACTCTGGCAATTCAATGGGTCAGAAACGACCAACGCCCGCAACAGTTGGTGATGGGGGAGTTAGATGACTGATGAAGCACCCACGCTGGCGTCCTGTTTGTGAGTGCCATGGAGTCGGCTTGTGACTCAGTGACCCCTTACAGCAGAGCAGAATGCTCCCCAAAGGCTTTCTCAGCTGTCATCTTCACAGGGGCGGCTTGCCAGGCCTTGCTTCTGTGGAAGCGCAGAGCGGTTTGACCTGTTCACCTTCTGGTTAACAGCTGAACTTTAAACCATTCAGCCACCAGATGGTATTCTGCACAGCCCTTAAAAGGGGCATTGTATAAGTACCGACGTACTAACCAATTGTGCCACTGTTGGATTTTTGTTGCTGTTTTGTTTTGTGTTGTTGTTTTGCTTTGTTTTGATTTTTAGCTTATTGTTGTTTCTGTATGTCTATCTAGATAAGATAGGAGGGATAAACAATCTGGAGGAGAAAACAACGGGACCTACGGTTGGGGGTGGGGGTGGGAGGACACGGGAGAAGGGAAGGCGGGGGAAAGGAAGTGGGTGTTAACAAACCCAGGGACAAGGGAACAACAAGTCATCTAAACTCTGTCTACTCACATCTGGCTCGTGGCAATCCCCCATGTGTGAGGGAAGAATGGTACTACATGGAGTTTTACAGGGTGGCAATTTTACAATAGTAGACTGCCAGGCCTTTCTTCTGCCATGCCTCTGGATGGAGTCAAACCTTCAACCTCTCAGTTGGCCACCAAGCTCATTAACGAGCGGTGCCACCCAGGGGTAGTTGCCTGAACTGGAGGTGCTCTGTTAAGGGTGCAAGAACTAAGTGTCGAAGAGTCTGAAGAACATGCCCAGGGTCGTCTAAACACCCAGGTCCCTGTGATCCCAGAGCCTGTATGCTGGCCACCGCATCGGCCAGTCCGCCTGCCAGTCCAGCTGCTCCCACGGCCCTGCTAAGTGGGGAGGCGAGGTTCCTCAGTGACAATCCCATGCCTTTGCGCATCTCCTGAGTCAACCAGACAGTGATCAAAGTAAACAAAGGACCGTTTCCCTCCATTCACAAAGCCACATGGGCCTCCTGTCCCAGCTCCACCCCTTTATCCAAACAGCAAGCAGCCAAGGAACTAAAATCTCTCTCCCTTCCTCTCTGACTAGATCCCTGATTTTTTGGGTTTTTTTTTTTTTTCAGGGAGAAGTCCTCTGGGACAGTTTTTAGAAATTTGAACCACTCAAAGCCAAGCTATCCTGTGAGGGGACCTCCAATCCTGACACAATTGGGAAATTCATTCACAGGCTAGGTCAGGGGGGGAAGGTAGAAAGCGCACAAGGAGAACGGTAGAGGCCTTCTCTTGCCGTAATACCCAGAAGACGCTGTAGACTCTAGAGCAACGGTTCTCAACCTGTGGGTCTCGACCCCTTTGGAAGGACATTCCAGAAAGAGGGAATGGAGAGGGCAGAGATCTAGATGGAGAGAAGCGCCAGGCCCACCGACCAGCAAGCAACAGTTCTGAGAAGACTCGAGGCCAAGCCCGAGAAGACGGTGCATGAGCTAGAACAAAGGTCATTCCACAGCAGAGGGTCCCAGACTTCTTTGACTTACCGCCCCGCCTTTCAGAAAAAGAAAAAAAGAAAAACCTAGTCAGTGCCCCCTTGGCAATTAAAAACATTTGTGCTACAGCCTATAATCCAAGATAAAGCTGCTTTTGCAGCCCTCCTGGACAGTCCCAGGGACAGCCCCACCCCAACCCCACCCCAGAGGGCAGTATTGGCCACTTTGGGAAACACCACAATCTGATGAGTTCAGTCTGCAACCCAAAGGTAAGATGATGCTCTCCAGGGCTCTGAATGAGGGAATGACGTGACTAGAGCTGTATTGGGGGATTTTAGTGTGTGTGTGTGGCGTGCGTCTCCAACTGTATGTCTGAGTGATTCCATGTGTTTGTGACTGTGTATGTGTCTGTGTATGTGTGACTGTGTGCATGTGTGACCATGTGTGTGTGTCCATGTGTGTGTCTGTGTGTGTGCCCATGTGTATTTGCATGTGTATGTGTGTGTGTGACTCTGTGTGTGTCCATGTGCATGCTCTTTATGTGTCTGTGTGTCT
>NW_022111310.1:24714367-24717932 GCF_000313985.2 Echinops telfairi
TGGGCTCTGCCCCATGCTAAGGAGTAACATAGAATGAGAAAGGGCATGTAGTGGGTGTGGTGCTACATAGGCAGGAGGGTGAACTAGGAAGAAAGATCATTCGGTGCCTCGCTGAGATGGGGCAGGGTGTGGCACCAGGCCATGGCTGAGCACTTGAGGATGCAGCTCTCCCTGGACCCTGATCTGCATCATGCCGAGGCAGGCTGTGATCAAAGGCACAACTGCAGGGCACTTTACAGTCGAAGAGCCCCCCACCCCACCCCCCTACCCCCGCACTCACCATCTCCTTCCATTCACCCCCGGCTTTGTCTTAGCCCCACGTCTTAGCCCCTCGCTAGTCTTAGCCCCATGAGGCCAGGAGGAATCAAAGAGATGCCTGGTCACACTACAGGACAGCAGACAGACCCCTATCTGACCATCAGAGTCCATCTCTTTTCAAAATGTGAAGCAGCTCGTGATGTGTCACACAGACCCAAGAACACGCACATCCCCACCACCTCCCCACCTCCCCACCTCTCTCCAAGAACTTAGTACAACCAACAGTGGATGCCATAGGACTTTTCCATGGCAGTGTTTTTGGAAGTGCATTGCCAAATCCTCTGAGTGGAATTGAACCGCCAAATGTTGGGTGAGCAGCTGAGGGCGTTAACCATTAAACCTCCAGAGATTCCCAGCACATCACAGGAGCTTATCTTTCTCCGCAGCTCAACACCTTGGTTTGCCGTCACTGTTCTGTGGGACCCAGACCCCTTTGTATCAGTTCCCCATATGGACCATGCTGTGTTTTTCTGGGCTCCGACAAAGGTAGCATCATTCCCTCCTAAAAAACACGTGAAGAGAGCCGGGAGGAAGGGAGGGAGGAAAAGAGGGTGAGAAAGAATAGAGGGCGATAACACAAAGGAAAAAGACGGCCTTCCTAAGTGCAGGAAAGTTACATATGAGGACAATTACTCCCCGAGCTGCTGTTCAGCGAAGCGCTGCGAGCGAGCTTCCCCAGGTGCCTCGCGAGCTTTATGGCGTTCGGTGATATACGACGTCCGCCACGTGCCCAGTGATCTATGACTGGGGCCCGGGTTCCCCTCCCGCCTCTCTCGGGACCGCTGCTGTGATTTAAGGCTATTCCCGACACTCCAGCTGGCACTGGTGCCACCAGGATCTGATGTTGTGTCTGGGCTGGAGGAGAGCGTGCCCGGAACAAGGACGACACGTTCAATTTCCTGAATGGACCCTGGCAGGGAGATGTGCAGTGTGTCTGGCAGCGTGAGGATTGATGTTCTTGCGTGGCATGACACTGCTTCACCGGTGAGAGATTTGTGAACTTTAAGTCTCTTAGAGATGGAGGCAAGTTCAAGGATCTCTTTCACCCCCATGACCAATCCAAGAAGTGAGCTGCTAACCACAAGGGCAACGGTTCAAGTCCACCAACTACTCCGAGAGAGAAAGATGAAATGCTCTGCTCTGTAGAGATGTACAATCGCTGAAACCCTATATAGGGTTGCCATGAGTCCAAATCAACACAGCGGCAGTGGGTTGGGTTGGGTTGGGTTGGATTCAATTTGGTTTGAAACTTGCTGGGCACTGCTTCTGGGCACTGAGGATTCAGCGGTGAACAATGTAGAAGGCCTCTTTGTCTATCTAGTGCACCTTTTAGAAATGAAGACAGACATTACACAGGAAGCAGGTAAAGGAAATGGTGGCAGATTGTGCCGGGTGTATGGAGAGAACCACGGAAGGCAAGATGACCACAGATAACAAGAGGAAGTTCTATCATAGCTTGATTAGTGAGAGGAGGTTGCCCAAAGCAGGGGCATGGAATTGAGACCCGGAGCATAAGAAGGGGGCAGTCAGTGAAGAAGCCTCATGTGCAAAGACCCTAGGGTGGAAACATTTGTGTCAGGTGAAAGGAGAGCAGTATTTGTTGACAGACTATAGCAAAGGCAGGGGAGAGTGGTAGATGTTGAGGCTAGACTAGGAGCCAGAGGTCAATACTGCAAAGACTTGAAGATCACTTAAAGATATGAGTTTTTATCCTACTTGTAGTAGGACCCACTGTAAGGGAATCAGAATAGACTGTAATAGAGAATTGTTCTATGGATGTCTTAAGTTCTTGACCAATAAATGAGTCTTTACTACCACTTCTTGGTAAAGACCCAAAAGGGTCAGAAGACAATGTCTCTGGCCTCTTCCTGCCTGAGGATAAGTAGAAGGCAGAGCATAGGAAGCAGGAGGAGATGTCTCTGCCCCAACATCCACCACACAGGGTAAGGGAGTGGTCTGAGACCATGGAGGCTGAGAGACCAGTTAGGTGTGAGGGACCAGCCCCCATAACCGAATGGGTTCTAAGGGGTGGTTGTGTGATTGAGGGGTAAAGTAAAGAAACCTCAGACAGAGGATGCAAGTGCTCACCTCTTCCATGGACTCTGGAACCAGAGAGTGGGCGAATGTATTCTCTCCCAGGCTTACATAAGCTTGGGGCACGCAAGCCAGATCGTACATGTACATCACAGGAAGGGGATAATCTAGGGGCATACACGTGATGGGAAGGCACAAGATAGGCGGGTTCTAGAGTTAAGATGTCAGCTTAACCTAGGTTGTCTTCGAGCTGGTTTGACCTTAGGTGTCCCTGCATTCTTCTCCAAGGAGAATGTGACTGGGACTCATCTCCAACTCATGAACATGAAGGCCTTCCTCCACCAGAGTCTGCCTCCCAAACTCTTATTGATGGGCCTAGAAAATGTGTCTGCATCTTGTCCCAGGTGTGTTTCCTGCCCTTAGAAAAGGAAATTCCTTCTCTGAGCATTTTGTCCTCACAATCCAAGGAATATTATAGAGATGTCCAAAATTAGTCAGCAAACTTTTGTTCTTCCAAATGTGAGCTGTGACGATGACCAGTCTGTCTATTCCAAGCTCGGCCCATCAATCTGCCCAAGGGGTCTTCAGTTCCAGCAATGATGAATATGGAGTACACTACTTCCATACCAATATCACCCCTGCCCCCTGTCCCTGACTAAGCCTGACAGGTCGCTAGGTGAGGGACAAAGGGCCAGGGGGAAGTTGTCTTCCCTAATGCCTGTGCTAAACAAAAATTAGCTGTCCATGCCACAATAAAGGGGTTGCAAAGAAATCAGGCACACTAATTAGACACCTATGGGAGAATCCAGAACTGAGCATGCTCAGACTGAAGCCACCTAGGCCCAGGTTGAAGCCAACTTGAGCACACCCACCTTAGGCACCCGCTAATGGCATCACACAGGTGTCCCCAAACTCAGCCTTTAAGGTCAGCCAATCCCCTCAACCACGCCTCCCCATCAAGAGGGCCTGGGTGGGGATAAAAGCAGGCCACGGCGCCCTCCTTGCTCTCTCAGGTGTGCTTGGCAGGCAGGTGGAGGGTGGGAATCATTTCCGAGTGCACAATGTGTAAGAGCCTGCAGGCCCTGTCCAGGGCCACACTCGGCTGGCCTCTGGGAGTTTCCTGCTCTTGGTTCCACACGTGTGGGTTCAAGGTCCTGTTCTAGTATTCCTTCCATACTGTATTAGTCTAGGTACTTTGGAGAAACAAATCCAC
>NW_022111310.1:24718656-24726774 GCF_000313985.2 Echinops telfairi
AGGCAAACCACCCCAGAAACCTAACAACCCCATTTCTTTCAAGCCCTGTCTCTAGAACCTTGTCTTCCAGAGAACCTCACACACTCTAACTCTGACTGGGGTCATTTCCCAGTTACATGGCCACCCACCAAGCATGATTCTGAATCCCTTGCAGGTGTGGCCAGCATTTCTAACCTTCACATCCTCAGCAAAATACCTAGGACTCACGGGCACCAAGTGAGTAAGGAACCCAGGATATCACGGTCCTTCATTGACCTTCTCCCAGATGCTGGTGGCTGGAAATGTGTCAGGGAATGTGAAGCAGGACAGTTCTGTGAGCACAGGCTGGGGAAGGAGCTTGGATCACATGACCAGCCCCAGTCCGCTTGCCAGGGATCCTAGAGAGAGGGGAGCAGCCTCTCTAGAGAGATGAATTACATCGGGGTGAAGAGCCTTCCTCCTCGCTACAGGACTCCACAGAACCTGAACACGCTACGAATTGCCAGCAAAGCAGGGAAAACATAAAAATGATTTTCTCAACTCTAAGATGAATATTTTTATGCCAAAAATTTCTGAGATCAGCATGCATCATACAATTGATGTACTTTTTTTTCCCCTTTTGGTCTTTTTTCTTATTAAATCAATGATGTGCCTTATGATTCATGAGCCACTGGAACCAAGGAAATGCAGCATTATGTGTGGGGTCACTGTGTGTTCTGGACCACTAGGCAGACCTGGTGGGGCCTGCCATCCCAGTGGGATTATTAATAGTGCCCCCTTTCGCTCTCAAGGGTCCCAGTGTGAATGATAAACGATATGACCACCCTAAGGACAGAATACTAGAATAGGCTGCCTGTTATTGCCCCATACGCCCAACCAATGGATGAGCAGGGGGCTTTATTCCAGGCCCATTTTTTCCTAGTGAACATTTTCTTGTAACCTCTTGTCAAAATAAGCCATCATATCTCAAAAGTCCTTCCCAGCATCTTGGCACAACTTCCTTGATCCTCACCCTGAAAGTGAGTAAGCATGTCAAAAAGCAGGGCCTCTGAACTCTGCCAATGAATCATACACCCTGAAAGCCAGAAGATCATAAAGTTATGTCCCCAAGCAGCCCCACAGGCACCAGCCACAGCACCCCCACAAGAAGATTCCTGAGCCCTGAGATTTCCAGTCAAACACATAGTGGGCTATGTGCAAGGCTGCTTATGACAAGGTCAGCAGTACAAATCCCCCAGACACTCCGGAGGGGAAAGATGAGATTTTCTGCACCCGTGAAGAGAGACAGTCTCAGAAACCCACAGGGGCAGTTCCGTTCTCTCCTATCGTCACCATGAGTCCAAATCCACTGCATAGCAGTGAGGTTGTGTGTTTGGAGTGTTTTTGTTATTGTTATTTTTAGCACTAAAGTCCATGCATGCTTATTTTAGCTGACAAGATTTTCTTTAAAATAGTTTCCAACGTATAAGATTAAGCCCCTAGGGAGATGCTCTGTGTTTCTTCTGCAGTGTGGGGTGTCACCCGCACAGCTCTAAGAAACAGAACCCCAGAACCCTTTGTCCTTAGTAGATGGAGTTGCTTGTTTGAGGTGGAGAGGGAAAATGTCCCCTGAGAACACTGGGTCGCAAGCAACCTGAACAAGCAGCAGACGAACACGGATCGGGCCTCTCCGCTGTGTGGAGCATATTTTACTCACACCGTAGCTCTGAGGCGAGCAATTATCATCACCGCATTACAGGTCAAGAAGCAAAGACTCAGAGAGGTGAAGGAACTTGGTTAAGGTCTCTCAGCAAATAAGGAGCCCAACGGAAAAAAGAAACCAAGATCTTGTGATCCAAGGCTGGCTGGCTCCCTGCGGCAGCTCCCTAGGACTGAGAGCTGCTTCTTCCTGTCTGTGAGCAGTTTATTGAAACGCTCTGCGTACAAGATGTGGCTCTCATCTCAGATTTCCCATCATCCTCACTGTCACTTTGAGTTTCCCTCTTCAGGCTGACTTCCCAGGGCTCTCACAAGAGACTTGACTTTTTTTTTTCCTTTTAAAGAATCTGTGTCTATTTGAAGCTTTAAAAACCGGTTGGTATTTAGTAGAGATTATTTTGTGAGATTTTTTTTTAAGTTGCTGAAAATGTGGAAAACTGCTATAGATAAAATGCATTTATTCTGAGATATGATCTGTTGATTCTCTTCTACCAAAGTGGGGAGAAAGCAGGTGGCACTGCAGAAAAATACTCACAGATGGAAAACGTATAAATGGTAACTCACCAAAAACAACTGCAACCGTGACTTGTAGAATACGATGCTGATTTCTTTTTGGGGGCTGGTGCATTCCGTTGGAAACTTTGGAACTCCCTGGATAGCAAATGCTTTGCTAATTAGATGCTGAATCCTAGGG
This sequence comes from Echinops telfairi, assembly GCF_000313985.2. Taxonomy (NCBI): domain Eukaryota; kingdom Metazoa; phylum Chordata; class Mammalia; order Afrosoricida; family Tenrecidae; genus Echinops; species Echinops telfairi. The sequence continues at coordinate 24,721,028 of NW_022111310.1, forward strand.
GAAAGGCGTGGAAGGAGAGGGACTCTGCAATTGCTGGGACATTTTACTCTATTGTGTGAGTCTGGGTTGACTAGAGAAACAAATTCATAGTCACTCATATATGTATAAGAAAGAGCTTTATATACAAGAGCAATTGAATATTGTGAAAACACCCCAGCCCAGTTCAGATCAAGTCCATAAGTCCAATATTAGACCATATGTTCAATACCAATCTATAAATTCCTTTTCTGACTCATGAAACATATGCAGTGTTGCCGAATTCAGGAAGATAACAGGGCAGTGCATGGAAAGTCTTGTGGATCCAGAGGTGATGGAAGCATCTCAGCACTGGCAGGGGTCTCTAGGTGGCTCCTCCAGCTCCAGGGCTCTGGCTCCATCAGTGTGTCTCCACTTGGCTTGTCATTAGAAATGTCTCACAGGAAGGGAGGGAGTATCCCTCATCCAGAGAGCTACTTATCTCCTTAGGGGTTCCAAATGAGGTCATCAAGCTGCAACCTGCTAAACTCCACCCCTTCACTCTTAAGTCTCAAATTGACAACAGATTATGGAACTACCACATCTATGTCCTCAGTAATCTGGCCCCTGCTTATACTGAAGAAGAGAGATACAGTGCAGCCGGGGAGAGCTGAGCTAAACTGAGCCATTCCAACACAGAGTACATTTCTCTCCATCGGGGTCCTGTAATTACCACCATAGAAGCCACAGAGATTGTAGAAACAGAGCCATCCTGTTCCTAGAGCTGATCAAAGTTTCTATATTTCTCAGTGTCTACAAGTTGCAATGAAAGTATAACGCAAATGGGGCTGGCCTGGATGATTTGGGTGTAATAATATTAGGACAACAACTATTTATCCTGCCTGGCAAACTCCTACTCCTACTTCAAAGTCCTCCTAAATATCTCCCCTCTAAGCTACCTGCCTCTGAGGCAGTCATTCTCTCCCTATTAGGTGCTGGGTCTTACTTTTTGCATATTCTTCTTCTAAAGCTCTTATCTTGTGACTTTGAATCATTTTTGCCAATGAGTTGGTTACACCCACTGGGGTGAGTTTGTGTCCCATCTACTTCCAATGCGCCTAGTATAGGGCTTATGACCTAGTAGCTGCTGCATAAATGCTAAGTGAATGAATAAGTGAACAAATGTGATAAAGCAAGAATGCATAGGTCTGAAAAAAAGAAGCAGAGTCTTTGGGTGGTACAAACTGTGAGTGTGTTCAATTACTAACAAAATGTTTGGAGGTTTCAGCCCACCCAGAAGAGTATCACAAGAAAGATTGGCAATCTACTTTTTTTTTTTTTTTTAAAGAGGGTTACTCAGCATAATTCTGCAGTAACACACATAAAGCTACCAGAAGTCAGCATCTATTCTACAGCAACTGGTACTGATTAGAAATGGATTTCTTTCCTTCCACACACAGCTGTCCTTTGAGAAATTTCTTCACCATGACTAAGTTACATCTTCACTTACTTTCATTCATCACTCATTCAGGCTTACTACCCCTTTTGCATCCTGTCGGGCACAGAGTGTCCAGCTACATTTCTGCTTCTGTGGGTTAGTGAGACGCTATGCCATGTTTAATGGGCACTTGGATCTGGTGTGAATCAGAATGGACTTCATGACAGCAAGTTTCTGTCTGGCAGGGGCCTGTGTAACTGGGTGGATCTGAAGAAACAGGACTCACCACACCAACCCTAGACCCAGAGGTGCTTTGGGACATATGTGTCCCACTAGCTTTATCCACAATTGCATCTTTGGAAAGAGATGATGGAAGCACTCACACGCATCTCATCAGTCAGAGCAAGGCCCAAGGCTGACTGTGGAACTTGACTGCACGAAATCAATTGCTCATATGTAAGTTCCAGTTGAAACAGAAGTTCAAGCCCATGAGAGCCAAGGATTTCATTTTGCTCAAATCTGCAACCAAGTCAAGAAAGCATTGCATTGGACAAACTTGATGCACAATATCTCTTTAAAGTGTTGAAGAGCATGGATGTCATTTTGAGAACTAAGGTGCACCTGACTGAAGCTAAGGTATTTGCAATTCCCTCACACGGATCTAAAAATTGGACAATGAATAGGGAAGAATTGATTAATTTGAATGATGGTGGATATTGAAAGTACCATGGAGTGCCACATGAACAAATAAATCTCTCTTAGAAGAAGTACAGCCAGAATGTTCCTTAAACACAAGTGTGGGAGACCAGCCTCCCCACAAACGAATGGGTCCAAGGGTGCAGTTGTGTAATTGAGGGGTAAATTAAAGAGACATCAGACAAGATAAAGCATGCAAGGGCTCACCTCTCAGTCATGACTTCAGGAGCCAGGTTCAAACAGAGAGCATGAGTAATGTAATCGCACGAGTTTATACAATCTGGGACCTGCAGGCCACGGTAAGCACATACGTAACAGGAAGGGGTTGTATAATAGGCATACACGTAACCGGAAGGGGATGAGGTAAGGGTATACACATCATGGGAAGGGGAGGCACTAGAGGCATGCATGTGACAGGAAGGCATGTACATAACAAGATGAGCCGGCTTTAGAATCAAGATGGCAGCCTAACCTTGAACATCACTGAGCTGACTTGACCTTAGATGTCTTTGAGCTCTCCTCCAGGGGAACAATCCATTATCCTTATCAGAAGGGAGTGAGTCCTACCGAGGATGGAATAGGCAATAGGGTCTGATTGCCTTAGATGGCTGACAACCTTCCAGCAGATAACCTTCAAGCAGTTGAACTCCAAGAGTACAGTCAGTTTGCAATCAACGCCTTAAATTTGGCATTATCGTGGGGGGACATCATGGGGAATAACCTTTACTTAGGAGAATGTGAGTGGGATGCATCTCCAACCCACCTACATGAAGGTTTCCCCCTGGGGAGCCTTGGCCTCCCAGACTCCTTAACGTTTGAATGTTGAGAGTCGGCCCCAGTACACTCTCTTCCCGGTTCTGTTTCTCACATGCAGGGAGGGGAAACTTCACCTCACACACTTTGAACGTGTTGTCAGGAGAGACCAGTCCCTGGAACAGGGCGCCATGCTTGGTAAAAGAGGAGGGCAGCAAAAGCAGATTCAGAAAGTGCTCGATGAGCTGTATTGATCCAGTGGCCACAACAACGAGTTCAAACAATTGTGAGGATGACACAGGACCAAGTAGTGTTTCGTTCTGTTGTACGCCAGGGGACTCTGAGTTGGAAGAGACCGGATAGCCCCTAACAACAGCAAAAGCCGCCCCGTGAGCCCACCTGAATGCAGAGACCATCTCGAAAACGGATTCGACTCATTGAACGCTGTGACCGAAGACCAGATGACGTGAGGGACATCACACGTGAAGGAAAAGGGTCATTAAAATGACAGGGAGAAAGAAAAGACCGAACGGGATGCCAGGAGAGTCTACTGGAACTGCCGAGCAGCGAAAAGGAAAGAAAGAATGAAGTAAAACTGAGGAAACCTAGCGCAGGGCTGTAATGAGCTATCCGGAGACCAGGAGTTAGAAAACCGAAAGGGAAGAGAGCACTTGGCAGGCCTTAAGCTGAAAGGCCAGAGGAAGAAATTCAAGTTCCAGTTGTGGTATTGAAACATTTTATGGGCAGCACATTGAACAGGCAGGAAGCATCAAATAAGGTGAACAGGATGGATAGAGTCAATGTTAAAACAAAATGACAAGACTTCGGCGCATGTACATTGGGCAGGGAGGGCAGCCTGGTCCCTGGAGAAGGATGGCATGCTTGGTAAAGAGTAAAAAGGAGAAGCACCGTCGATGAGATGGATTGGCACAGTGGCTGTAACAGTGGGCTCCCATCATCCGAGGAGGAAGAGGAGGATGGCGCAGGACTGGGCAGCGTTTTAGTCTGCCATAAACAGGGTCTGACTCGGTGGCACCTAATGATAATAACATTGATAGTTATTGAGTGAGTGAATGATGGCATGCAGGTTTGGGATGCCTTTAGCCATAAAGGCTCATTCAGCCTCATTATCTTCCTTTTCCACTCCTGAAGGTCCATACATCTCGTCATCTCCTTTCCCCTGACATCCGCAGTTGCCCCCTCACCTGTACGTCACCCTGTACCACCAACCATGGTCCCATCCTGGGGAAAGCTGCCCCATGCCATAGACCCTCCTCAGGGCAGCCACAGTGGATGAGTGAGCAGCTTGGGGATGAACACAAACAAGTATTTGTATAATGACAATTTAATATCTTCATCTTTTGCAAGAAGTCCCGGCCAATTAATATTCAGTAAATTAGTAAATGCTTCAGAAGAATAATAAGTTATCCAAAATTAGCGTCCAGCCAGGAACCAAATGACTTCCCAGCTTATTGTTTTTGGTGAACTAATAACCGTATTAGCCCTGGAAGGAAGTGATTCAGATCCCCAATGATTAGCAGCACAGAAGGCTACGGGGAAAGTGGGGCCCAGGGACATAGTGAATGTCACAATTCTGGCTTTGATGGGGTTAATATCGATTAACAAGTGACTAGACCTCGGACTTGATGGGTTTTATGGCTAACTACACCCAGTTATGACAATATAGTTGGCACTCTGTAAACATTTGAAGTGTTAATAAGGTACTTAATTGGGTCAACTGTATTTGGCCTAGTCTCTCTGCCCCCCCCCCCACCTAATCATTCTCCAGTTTACAAAATTAGTCACCACTTTAGTCACAAGTCTGATCCATCCTTCAACTGCCTATACTTTCAGGGCTCCTTATGACCTACGGGATAAAGTAAGAGAATCCTCGGGTGGTACCCAGGAAATGGTGGGCCAGGCACCACCAGAGACTGCCTCCTCCCTGCCCATAGCCTTCTCTCTCCTCATCATCCCCACTCACATCCCAGGCTCCAACCACAGTGAACAGCATGCTATCTACCCCATGCCTGACAAGCTAATTTCAACTGCTCTACATCCCCTCAGCCTTGATCTACCTCCTTCTTCTAATTGCCTCACCCCTGTCCACTTGGCAAGACTGAGCTCAGATATTGCTCCATCAGGACCCAATCTTGCCGTTCTCTGGTACAGTGAGACATTCTCTCTCAATCCCAACTCCAAGGGCACCACAGCTCTCATGCTTCCCTCATGAACGGATGATGTCAACCAGAAACTCCTGAGTAAGGGAAGGGTGGAGCCCAACATTCAATTAGGTCATAGCCTGATAACACCTCCTTGGAGGTGTGGCCTTTTGTGTAAGAAAGAGACCCAGCAGAGTCAAGTCCTCTTTGGCCAGTGATGGATCTTGTGTCCAGTTCCTCAATCTCCTGTTGTGTCACCTGCCGATCCCAAGAGCCGTCAGCAGACTACCAGTGATGGATTCATTCATTCGCCTCTTCATTTGCCAATGTGTGTCGCCTTTTGCCTCTGCGTCCTCATCCTGATTCCTGTTCGGCAGCTTCCGTGAGTCAGAAGAAGCCCTAACTTCAAGCGGACTGGACTTAACCTTCTACACTGTGCCAGTCATTTCTCAATATCCACCTCTTTCTGTATACGAACACACGTTAGTGCCACTGATTTTCCTTCTCCAGAGAACCCAACCTAACGCACCATCTAAGTCTGGACCCATCACAGAAACCCACTCGGCACCTAGACAGCACTCAAGCCTCCACTGACAGGTGGGTGGTAGCTGTGCATGAGGTGCATCGACCAAGAATTGAACCCAGGTCTCCCAGATGGAGGGTGGGAACTCTACCCCTGAACCACCACTGTATCAAGTATGGAAGGAAGGGAAGGAAGGAGGGAGGGAGGGAGGGAGGGAAGG
>NW_022111310.1:24727758-24740137 GCF_000313985.2 Echinops telfairi
AAAAAAAACAATTTCACTCGGGGTAGGGGGTGGGGACCTTCATAGTACGCATTTTTCCCACTAGGAGAGCATCAAGCAACTCACTCTGGGTTAGTGCACCCAGTGGTGTCACCTGGGAAGGTTCTCTCTGGTCACAGTGAATTTTTTCATAAAAGCAGTTTCACTCAAACCTCATTTTTTTGTGATGGCCAACTTGAGAGAACAGTAGGCAACTGTGAAATTTTGTTTCCTGCTCAGGGAAAAAATGCCGCAGAAACTGTTGTGATGTTGAACATAGCTTATAAGGGCAGCGCTATGGGAAAAACTCAAGTGTATGAGTGGTATTCTTGTTTCAAAAAAGGTGAGATGTCAATTGATAAACTTTGTTTTGGATGTCCATCAACTTCCCGAATGGCTGAAATGTTGATTAACAGTGCATTAGACTTTGCTCCACCAGGTCAGACTGTTCATCAAGCTTTCAATTGGAAAAGATTGTATAACAGTGTGCCACCCAAACAAGCCTGCTTTGTGGCAGGTGGGGGACTGGTTTTTGCCCCACAGTAATGCACCCGCTCATGCAGTCATCTCAGTGCACCAGTTTTTGGCAAGAAACAGCATGCCTCCCTTACTCCACACATCTGACTCACCTGACCTCACTCCATGCAACTTCTTTTTGTTTCCATGAATGAAGAGAAACAAGAAAGGATAGCAATTTGCTGACATAGAAGAGGTGAAGAAAAAGACAAGGGAGGTGCTGTCAGCCATACAGACAGGTGAGTTTGAAAAATGTTTCCAAGAATGGAATCGCAGATTTGACAAATGTATTAAGTGTAATGGCAAGTACTTTGAAGGTGGCAAGGTTTGTTTTGTAAAAAAAAAAAAAAAAGGATAGCTTAAATGAAACATACAATATTCCTCTGGTTCCTTGAGGCTTCTTCACCCCACACTATCATGACCCCTATCCCCTAGGTTGGAGCATGTACACAGGTATACATAAGAGCTCAGAACACACAAATCCAGATTAGATAAACCCTCAGGACAGAAATGGGAGTAGCGATACCAGGAGGGTAGGGGGAAGGTAGGGAGTGGAGAGGGGAAGAAACTTCGGAGGAAGGGAGATAGTGGTCAGTGTCAGATATGAAAATAATAATAATTTATGACTTATCAAGGGGTCATGAGGATGGGAGGGGGCAGGAGGAGTAAAAAGAGGAGCTTATATCAAGGACTCAAATAGAATGTAAATATTCAGAATATAATGATGGCAACAAATGTACAAATATGCTTGATACAATTGATGTATGGATTGTTAAAAGAGCTGTAAGAGGTCTCAGTAAAGTGATCTTTTTTAAAAAGAACTTAAAAAAATTAATGAATACTTTTGACAAAAAAATCCAGTTTTGTGGAGGGTACCCCTCATATGTATACACAAAATACATACATATGTGTGTGCATGCATAGAGAGAGAGACAGAGAAAGGGTCTGTGCATATTTAACTATACACAAGGCTTTCACTTACATGAATGTGCACTGAGACGTTTAAAAGCTTCTTAGAATGAATATTGAGCCTTTATGACTTTTCAAACCCAAGGCATCTCTGGACACCACCTACTAATTATCCGAGAACCACGGCGCCCACTGCTGTTTAGTCGTTCTGACGCAGAGCAAGCCTACAGCAGAGAGGAGACTGCTTCACAAGGTTTCCAAGCCCACACACCTTTACAGGTGCACATTGTCACACAATTCTCTGCGGAGCACCTGGGGGTGGGGTGGTGGGGGTGGTGGGGGTGGTGCTGAACCGCTGCATCATCAGGGCTCCTTAATAATTGTCAGGAGCCCTTCAGATGATTGGAGCATCCCTCGGGTCAGCGCTAGTTCCTTTGTGAACCACCACACTAGAAGACCGGCTGGATCCAGGGCCCATCATCCCTGGTCCCCAGGCTAGTGGAAAGCTCAGCTCAGAGCTCCCGAGCGGGAAGACCTCAGAGGAGGCTGCAGGGCATGCAGGCTGGCATCTAGGCAGGCCACCTGGGTGCAACCTCCGAGCCCAGGCTGCAGCCAAAGATAATGTTTGTAGATGGGGGTGTGAACAGAGGGATTCACACGCCCCTAATGTCCTCCAGCTGCTGCCACTCGCACGGTGCCCAGAGGCACAGCCAAACCAGACTGGCTTATGGGCTTCCTGCCCGGACTGAAGGCAAACCGAGCTCCACCACGAGCTCCCGCAGCCAAACTGCACATTGCAGAGGCAGCAACGTGCGTTCCAGTCTCAACTCCGCTGCCGACTCACTGTGTGGCCTGCGCCAGTTGCTTTACTTCTCTGGGACTGTTTTGCGTTTTTCTCTCTGCTAGGAGCATTAGACGAGAGTATCTTTTATGTCCTTAAAGTTTGGGTCACAAGGAAAGATGAGTCAAGGAAAAGGCTCACTTGAAGCCCATCCCTAGTAATACTGCTGCCAATGCTCTTTACAGGACACCATTCAACCACTTGGTCATGAGCAGAAAGCCCCCGTGGTGTAGGAGGTTACATATTGAACTGCTGACCATAAGGTCAACAGTTCAACTCCACCAGCCTCTCCGAGGGGGAAAGATGAGGCTTGCTACTCCTTTAAAGAGTTACACTCAGAAACCCAGAGGGACAGTTTTACTGGGTCCTATAGAGTCACGAGCTGTGAGTCAGAATCGGCTCTACAGCAATGAGCTTGGAGTTGGTAATTAGTCCGTGAATTGCTTGCAGCTGATGCCACAGTGACCCCCACCTTGAAAGCTTAAGCTGGGCAATGAGGGACAGGGTAGCAACAGCCTGAGCCAAGTGGAGGGGCAGCTGGAAGTCAAGAGACATGCAATTAGGCAGATAGAATGAAGCCTGATCTTAAACAGCCTTGATTGTCAGCTTTAAACAAGCTTGAATGTTGACACTGGGATGAATGAGCCCACCGAGGGACATGCTGGGGCAGTGGCAACAGAAATGTCGGCAGAGTCCGGGCTTCTGTGAGCTAGGTTGAGTTAGTTTATTGTGCCAACCTGGTCAATAAACACATGTGGGGTTAATTGAAGGGCAGAGAGATAAATGGCTTGGTGAGCCTCGCCTTTTGAGTTCTCGGCTCTCTTGCTTTGTGATGGTTGGACCAGGGTGCAGCTGCCTTAGCCAGTTCCCTGCTTCAGCTGGCCAGACTCACTTCCTGCAAGACATCCCTAAGGAGAAGCCACATGGACCTACCCCGATGCAGGCCTGCGTGCTGGAGCAGCCATGTGGAGACCCCTGCCAGCACTGAGAAGCTTACACGTTCACTGATTCGGCTTTCCTCCTGCAGTTAGCGTCATTGCGTGTGTTTTATGAGATGGAGGAGGACTTGGTGGATTGGTGTCGGACATATGGATTAATGTTGGACTTGTGGGCTTGGGCAGCACTGGGCTGGGATGTTTTCTTGATGTGCACTTACCCTTTATATAAAACTCTCTCTTATACATCTGAGTTTCTGTGGATTTGTTTCTCTAAAGTACCCAGACCAGCACACAGGTGAATCACGAGGCTAAGGTCAGGGCTGTGAGACCAGGAGGGCGATCCTATCCACTGCCTTTCCTGGGCCTCTGAATGGCCTTTCTGACACAGGAGGCCACTCTGCTCCTCCAGCCTCTCGTGGAATCTGGACTGGAAGGGGAAGAGATTAGCAAGCACCGAGCTAAATGGGTCATTCACATCATTACAGCCTGGGTGCCAAAGAGTGCCCCGCCCCACCCGCAGGGTGAGTAGTGTGGTTCCCACTACCCATAGGAGACCCAAAGTTGTGACCTAACCTTTTCACAGGGCCTTGGCTTCTATGTGTAGGGCCAGATGTCAAAGCCAACTGTGTCTAATCCATTCATTCTTTCTTTCTTCTTCCATGAGTGAGTGACAGAGCTGGGCCCAGAAAAGTAAGAAAACGTTCCTGAGGCAAAGATTCATGTAGAGAGTCCCAAGCAGAGAGACCAATGTAAGCACCATCCTGGGGACAGAAAGACGTGGTTTGAAGAAGAAAGAGGTTCTTCTGGCAGCCTGGGGCTAGGGGAGGATTGCACTGTCTTTGAGAACAACAAGATGCCATTGGAAAGTTATTTTTGTAAACATCACTCAGACTTCTCAGGGAGACTAAGTTACAGGATGCTAAACATTAAGGCAAGGAAACCAGTTATGAGGCTTTTGAAGCAGCCAGCTTGGCTGAGCCACTAGCAGCGCAGCCGGCAGCAGTGCACAGGTTGGGACGTATTTTGAATATGACCCCAACGAGACTTGCTGCTACATCGGATGTGGGGGTGAAGGGAGAGCGAGAACCCCTGAGCACGCTTCTGTGTCGCACGTCATCCAATGGCCTGAGGGGTCACCTAGTCTCCTGGGGGGCTTGATGGTCCCTTGACCCGGTATGGGGCCTCCTAGGGTGGGTTGCTCATGCCCCAGGAGCGCTCACTGGAAAATCCCCATCCAACAGAAAGTGTCTTCCAGTTGTGAGTTGCAATCCTGGGACATCACCCCTGTGTTAGCTCCAGCTCTCCCTCTCGGGGGGCACCACAAGAAACGTAATGGCTCCTTTCTCAGAACTCCTTGCAAAGAGTGAACCACCCTCCTGCCTTCTTGCTTCAAAGACATGGGCATTTACTCTTGTGGGGCCAGTGAAGGACTTCCACATGCTGGCTTTTGGGGGCTGATCCTGCTTCTTACATCTTCTCAGTCTTCTCTCTTCCTTTAGGCCACCCCCACCACCCCCATACACACACACACACACACACACGCACGCACACTCATTCACGCAAAGATCTCTGTAATGGGAGGAATTGTATTCTTCAGGTATTCGGCTCAGTGCTCACTTGGCGCCTCTGAAGCTTGCAGGCTGGGGGAGTGAGCAGGGAGTCGTTGCCTTTGAATTACTCTCAGAGCAGCAACGCCTGAACCCCACTGTGACACGGGGTTGCTCTAAGCCCCCCACTGACAATTCTCAGAAGGAATTCTGTGATCAAGAGGATGTCACTGCATCATGAAACGCTCTCCTCCGACTCCTCAAATTGTTTGGATAGGTTGAAAAGTTGCCTTTCTCCCCCTAAATGGGTTTATCTCAGTCTGTCAACTTCCAGTATGATTCACCCCACTTACAGACTCTCTCCAGCCAATTAAAGCCCCCTTTGCCAGGAAGCACTGGAGAAATTAACATAGATCCACACAATGGCAATGGGTTTGGTTTTGGTTTGATGGCCTTAAGCAGCCCCCAGTGCCAAAACAAATGCAGATGACAAGGAGGTTCTGGACCCACCGCCTCTTCTCCTAGTTTCTCCCCTGTCAGCTATTTATTCTGATAGCTGGAACTAGCCTGCCTAGCAGCTCCCATTCTGTGGCCATCCTGAGACCCCAGAGAAACGCACCAGTGGAAAAGCGTCTTTTGAAGTTCACGTTCAAGTAAACAGAGGGAGGCTTTGAACATTGGTGAAGGTTCTAAGCCTCAAATTCTGGTGGGAGCTACAGATCTCACTGAAAAAAAAAAGTGATCAAAAGGCCAAAAGCTAAAGGGAAGAAGTAACCATGCCCCACCGTAGAGAGATTTTAGACACTGTGGGAGTGCAAAGAAAATCAAGAATCGGGAATCTAAGCAATGTGTCCAACTCTTCTTGCTGTGCAGCCTTCGATAAATCAATATCCCTCTGGGCCCTCCCAATTCAATACTTGGGGGCTAAGCAAACTATGAGGTACTGGAGACTTCAAGGTAACGAAACCAAAGTTCTGCTCTCCACGAGATCACAACCCCATAAAGAAGCCAGGGCAGTAGTTAATTACAGCCCAGAATGGTAAGTGCAGTGCAGCAACACTGGGTTAGGCTGGGTAGACTAGAGAAACAAATCCAGAGACACTCATATGTGTAGAAGAATGAGCTTTATATCAAGGAGTAATTCTATATTGAGAAAATGCCCCAGCCCAGTCCAGATCAAGTCCCTAAGTCTGATATTAATACATAAACCCCATACGAGTCTATAAATCCCTCTACAGATTCACACAGCACATGCAATGATGCAAAATGCAGGATGATCACAGGCCGGTGGGTGCAAAATCTTGTGGATGCAGTGGCAGTGGATGCATCTCCAGGGCTCCCGTAGGTCTCAGTGTGGCTCTAGCCACGTGGCTGTCAACAGGAAGGTGAAACAGAGAGAGTGGCCCGCCTCTAGCGAGCCATTTGTCTCAGTCACCCTCCAATCAGCTGCAGCCTGATGAGCAGGCTAAACTCTGCCCACATGTTCCTACGGGAGCCATGTTGGCACAAAAATCTAACTATCACAAACACCTATTTCCCATCTATAAACTCAGCAGCTTGGCTTGGGAAGAAAAAAGAAAAAGTAGCCTGGGTAGTAATAATGAATACCAGTTGAGCTCCAAGCCCTTTCTGGGCACATGGCGTCATTTTGGTCAAGGTCACTAATGACCCTCTCCACCCACAACATTGTCAAGCTCGAAGACACCTTTCAGTCCTGCTCTTACTTAACCCACCAGCAACATTTTCAAAATTAACCCTTCCACCCTAGAAAGAGTTTCTCTGTTTCCTTCTGGGACACCACACTGTCTGAGCTTTGCTCCCACCTGTGTGAGTGCTTTTCTGACGTCACAGTGATGGTTGCTTCTCATACAGCTGAAAGCCTCGTCTAGGGTCAGCTGGAAGGCCGAGTTGTCCCTGTCATTGTCCTTCTCTATGAGATCTCCAATCTCATGACTTTAAGTAAGTATCATCCAGATGCTGATAATTCTGAACTTCTGTCTCTTAACTGAACTCCAGACTCATCTATTCACCTCAGATGTCTAAGGGACACTGCAACCTCAGACCCCACTCCTGATTCTCCATAAATCCTAAAATAAAAACCATTTCACGCCCTGACTTGTTCATTTCAGGAACTGGAATGCGACGCTTCCAGTTGCTCATGCATCTTTAGCACTCGTGTTATGTCCCTAAAGAATCCAGGCCCACCGTGTTGCCATGGTGAGGGGCCATCGAGTCAGCTCCAGCCCATCCCCATGCTATGCGCAACAGAAGAAACCACTGTGCCCTCCTCGCAGCTATTCCTGTACCTGCGCCCATAGACAGCCACCATGTCAGTCCATCTCACTGAGGGCCTTCCTCTTCCTCTTCCTCCGCTCCACTTTAACAAGCATGATGTCCTTCTCCTGACCTTATGTCCAAAGCCTGTAAGACGCGTCACTCTGGCCTTACTTCTTCAAATACACATCAGTGTGCCCTTTTAGCAGTCCATGGTATTTTCAATATTTTCCTGAAGCACCACAATTCAAATGTATGGATTCTTGCTCCGTCTTCCTTATTCAATATCCAATTTTCGCATGTATATGATGCAATGGAGAATACCATGGCTTGCGTCAGGCTTACCTGAACTCTCAAAATAACATCCTTGCTCTTCAATACTCCAAAGAGGTCTTGTGCAGCAGATTTACCTAATGCAATATATCTCTTGATCTTTTGACTGCTACTTCCATGAGCATTGATTGTGGGCCCAAGTAAGACAACTGAAGAAAATTAAAACAAATCCACACGAGTCAAAATATGACCTTGAGTCTATCCCACCTGAATTTCAAGAACAGATTTGATACATTGATGAATGAATCTGATGAGCTGTGGGAGGACATGAAGACCATCATTCATGAAGAAAGCAAAAGGGCATTAAAAACAGGAAAGACAAGATCAAAATGGACATCAGAAGAGACTCTGAAACTTGCTCTTAATCATAGAGTGGTGCAAGCAAATGGAAGAATTGGTGAAGTCAAGCTGCTGAATGGAAAATCCTAAAGGGGTAGCTCGAGAGGGCAAACTCAAAGATTATAAACAAATGTGCAATGACCTAGGATTAGAAAACCAAACGGGAGAATCACACTCGGCCTTCTGAAATGGAAAGAACCCAAGGGGGAAAATCCAAGCTTCCAAGTGCAATTTTGAAAGGCTCTTTAAGCAACATATTGAATGACTCAGGAAACATCAAGAAACGATGAAAAGAACACACAGACACTGTACCCAAAAAAAGATATCATTTTTGACCACTTCCAATTTTCCTAAACCCACTCTTCATGCATGCCAGGTTCCAATCAGAAAGTCTGCTTCACGTTTACTTTTTAAGCCACTCAGACCAACGCTCAGATCTGAGGGGTAAGGAATCCAGAGGGTTTTAAGTCTGTCAGTTTTGACTCTTTTTTAACTATTTATTTCGTTGTTTTTTTTTTAAAGAAAACCAGATTCTGTGTAGCTGCATAGCCCATCTCATCAAATCAAATCAGGAATAGTATCCCATTAAACCCCTCATAAAAGCATTTCTCTCTTTTCCCCCCTCCCATCTTTCCTCCCTCCCTCCCTAGTATCCTGTCCCTTCCCTCTTCCTTCCCCCACCCCCAACGCTGGCCAACTCCTAGTCTTCATCGTCTTACCCTTTTTCCTTATAATAATGGCATCATTAAACATTCGCCTTAATTAATTTGACTAACTTTGCTAAGCATAAAGTTCTCAAGTTTTGTACATGTCTTGCAATGTTTAAGAGAGTCATCATTGTTTTTTATTGATGCATAATATTTTGTCGTGTGAATGTACCAGTTTGTTTACCCATTACTCTACAATCAGAGTTTGGGGTTGTTCCATATTCTTTATTATGGACATGGCTACAACAAACATAGGTGTGTTTATGCCTGTCCATGTTGTATTCTTGGTCTCTTTAGGGTAGATACCCAATAGACAGATTGCAACTTTGAGTCATCCTTGATCCCCCTCTTGCTTACGTCCCACCACTTTGCTATCATCTTCAAGATATACACCATACCCAGTCACTTCCCACAATGCCATTGCCATACTCCAGCCCAGCACTGTGGCCCAACCCACCACCATCCCTTGCTTGACTATAACCCATGTACCAAATCCAGACCGACATCTGTCTTGGTCAATAAAGTTTTATTGAAACCCACCTACACCCATTTGTTTACATATGGCCTGTGGCTGCTCTTGCACTCCAAGGGCAGAGTTGAGTAATGGCAACAGAGACCATATGGCCACCAAGCCAAAACTATCTATTATCTGGCCCTTTATAGAAAGTGTTTGCCAATCTCTGGTCTAAATTATTACAATATTATAATTGCCTTTTTATTTCTACCCTTGCCTACACGATAGCCAGTTCTCAGCATCTCAGACAGAGGGATGCGCTTTAAACACAAGTCAGACCCTATTGCTTCGGCCTAGAATTCTTCGGTGACTGATTTTCTCAGTCACCCCGCTCACGTGGTGCTGCAGCTCTGCCTGATCTTCAGCTGTCCTCTTTTTCAAGCTTCTAGAATATTCCAGGCATTTTCTGTCCTCGACATCTCTAATGCTCCTCACTAGGCTCACCCCTTGCGCAAATAATTTCCTCAGGAGGGCTCCCTTGCTCACCCCGATAAAATAATTTCATCTCCCAAACACTCATTGTCCCTCATATTCTCTCTTTGTCTTCTAAGAGCGGATCCCCATCTCACACAAAGACATTCTTATTTACCGATTGACTGCCTTGCTTTGTTGGCATCAGGGATTTTCATGCACACAGCTCAGCTCAGTGACTGGAGCATAATAGGTGGCATGAATAGATGACTAACGGAATGAATGTTGGCTGTGAGTTAGTCTCTGTGCTAAACCTTTAACGCGCTATAGGGTCACTAACTTCACACAGCCCAATGGGAAAGGCAGTGAGGCCCAGAGCCCAAGGACACAACTAGGACACTAAAGCTCACGTTCCTAACCACCTTCAATTCCAGAAAGCATGCTGTCCTGTCTATCTGAGAAAGGGGCCCTGGTAGGGTAGTGGGTTGTGCCTTTGGGCTGCTAAGCACAAGGTCAACCTGGGAGAAAGATACGGCTTTCTGCGCCTGTGAAGATTTACAACCTCAGAAACCCGCAAGGGCAAGTCTACCCCATCCTATCGAGTCGCTATGAGTCAGAACTGACTCGATGGCAATGCGTTTGGTTGGTCTGCTATATCTTAGAAGATACTTTGACCCATATGGTTGTATTTCTTCCTTGATGCAAAACAGCTAGTCATTGCCTCTCCCATGGACAGAGAAGAAGTTAAGGTTGGGGAGCAAGGGGGCGGTCCAAGGCCAAAGTTGTTGGAGGGGACAACATGAATCCAGGTCTCACCTGGCCCTCCTTTCACAGTGGTTTTTGCTTCCCATCACCCTGCCTTCCCCTACAACAGCCCAAGGACTTCTCCAGAGCACCTGCCTGTGTTTGAGATACAGGGAGGATTTCGTTGGTGACTTCCTGGGTGGGTGAAGAGCTTCTGCGGACTCCTTTTTCTTCCCTGTCCCAATCCAGCTCTAGCTGAAGTGGGCAAGGGAACACCAACTAGGGCAAATGTCTCCTAAGAGCCAGCAGGAGGGTGGGGGCCAGTGGGAGATGCGAGTACATTAGCATATGCAAATTGACAAGGGTAAAGAACACTGGGAAAGCTGCTATTTTATCATTTGTGGTAATTATAGTAATTTCGAGTGGTGAATCGATGGGTTCCTGGAGGTAAAAGCATCTCAGTAGGATAATGCGGTGTGTGATTAAGAAGTTCTGATTAACAACCGCTGTCATTTCCACTTTAAAAAGGTAGAATAGGGACTGGGGTCACAAGTGCAGTGACACAAGTCACAAGGGTAGGGACCTCAGTCAGCCAGGTCTTGCCCCGGGCACTGGGGACATGGAGAGGGATCAGAATCTCATTGCCTAGAGGCACTTCCAGAAGAAAGCCAGCCCCAGAAAAAGGACTATTCAAATACACTGTGACCCACACAGCGACGCTTGTCAGAGCTGTAAACGAAGTATCGAAGAAGAACGGATGAGCTTTGCTCTCAGAGGGAAAAATAAATGGTCTGGACAAGTTTAGATACATCTTAACTGACTAAGAGTTTGCAGTCTCAGTAGGAGTTTGAAACGGCCAGGGAACTGGGACTCTCAGGTGGAAGTCATAGTACGTGCCGTGGAGAATTCCAAAGACAAAATAGAGAGCACAGAGCAGCCAGTTATGAAGCAGTGACCCCAGTAGAGTCTGGCTATCAAGAGTCTCTGAGGCTGCCTTAGGCCAGGAAGCTGTGACAGGTAGGTTTATTGTGCCAACCTGGCCGATAGGAACATGTGGGATTGAGGTCACAGTTTGATTGAAGGGCAAAGAGATAAATGGCTTGGCAAGCCACACCTCTCTCTCTCTCTCTCTTGCTCTCTGGTGATCGGACCAGCGTGCTGCTGCTAGTTCTCTGCTGATAGAGCTACACTATGGGCTGCCAACCCATGGATTGTGTCACTAGAGCTTGAGGTTCCTTCGAGACCTGCTTTGCCTTGAACTTGGGACTGTCGGATCCTGTCATCTTGCTGACTGTTGATGACCCACCCTGCTGTTTGCTGCCTGTGGCCGGACTGCCTTCATTGATCTAGGGAAGATTCAGCTGTCTGCTTCCTTGACCTTGGCTCCAACGGCCCTTGTGAGTTAAGAACTTCCAATATATTAACTGTTCCATGGAAGTGATTTGAACTGTGCCCTCTGTACTGCTGTGTGGACTAATTAGCTGTTAAATTCCTTCATGCTGTACATATCTATCTATATATCTATACATATCTATCTATATATCTATATAAATAGATATATTCATGTGTCCTGGTTTTGTTTCTCTAGAGAACTATGTCTAACACAGGAGCCTGGACACAAGACAGCGGCTCATGGCAACCATAAAGACAGAAGCAGAAGAGTGACTTGGTCAGAACTGAATTTAAAAGAAAAAAAGCTGGTGAAGCAGAGTCCGTGCTAAACACCAGGGACTCTAATAGAGGAGTTTGGGCAAGGGCTAAGAGTGAGGTGGTCAGCCAAGGCAGGAACAAGCCCCCGAAACAAACGCAAGAGACTCATCTTGGAACTTAATGAGTCACGACATTCACAACAAATTTCTTCAACCCCCATCTGACAGATGAGCAAGCCAAGGGTCTGAGCAGGTAAGCACCTGCCTCGGGATACACAGCAAGTTGAATGCCTGGCTCCGAAGCCTGAACCTGCTCCTCGACCCGCTCAGGTGGCTGGTACCTACAACAAAAGGTGAGCATGGACCCCCTCATCCCAAGGCCCTGTCTTCTGACTGGAGCCTCACAGAGCAGTTGTCCCTGAGAAGGGGACATTCATGGAAAGCAGGTGATTGGTGGGCTCTTGCCAAACCCCAGAAAGATTTCCCTGTAGCAGAGGGAGCAGATTTTATTCCCACAATGAGCCCTGCGGTACAACTGATATGTTACAGGAAGCAAGGTCACTGTTCCGCCCAAACACCAATGGAATGATGAGACCTGGTCACTCCCTTGATAGTGCATTCCTGTTCCTTCTCCTTCCTTCTCAGTGCCATTGGGTTGAT
>NW_022111310.1:24741666-24749081 GCF_000313985.2 Echinops telfairi
TAAGGCATCATCAGAACAAAAAATCTTACCATAGTGAATGATGGGGGGAGTGCGGAGTGGAGACCCAAAGCCCACTAGTAGACTGTAACTCCTGTACGGGAGCAGAAAGCCTCATCTCTAGAAGGTATGCAAGGCAGGACTGAGTAGCAACCTACCCAGGATGAGCTACAGTGCATTCCTACACTTAAAGAGCTTCTTAATGGCTCTTTCAACTTCAAGGTTGTAGCATCGTTGAAGGTTGAGACATCTCCTCCAAACAAGCCAAGTGCCTCGTAATGAGCTGTCGCTGGGAACTTGTTTATTAATTCTTTCAAAAGCAAAGAGCGTTTTGGAAAATACTTTGGTGGAAACACCAGGAGCAGACGGGTGTCTGACATCACTGCTTGGAAAGGAAGAGGAGGGGACAAGATTCCAGGGAAGGGGGCACCAAAGGTGTAGACCCAGAGGCAAGATGGAGCAAAGTATCCAAGAGACCTTAGGATGGGCACCGCTGAAGACGCTGGGGAGAGATGAAGCTGCAGACCCAGGCACATGCCTCACCCAGGCCACCCAGCCCCTGGAGAGCTGATGTTTCAAGTGGCAAAGTGATACGTATTTTAGAAAGTTCATTCTGACAGCCATGCAGAATCTCTATAATTTGTTCCTGAAGACTCTTTTAGATAAAAAGGAAACTTATACCATTCCTTGGCTCCCAAACTGCAGTGTGGGGCACAGTGGTTTGATCATGGTCTGGGGCAAAAGGTGCCTGCCCACATCAGGACCCCGGAACTCCTGGCACCTTCTCAGTGCAGAGGGCCGCGTCCCCAGGATGCCTGTGACTGCCAGGACCTCTGAGCCGTGGCCCAGGTGGCCCCCCAAGCGCCAGCCCCTGCACGAGGCCTCGGCCTGGCCTCACCACCGACAGATGGAGCGTTTGTTGACGCTCCGGTGACAGCTTGAAAACTCATCTCCTCCCTCTGAGCCGGCCCGTTCCACCTCGTCCTCCCATCTGCCATCTCATTTTAAAACTAGCAGAACAACTCGGCTAGAGCAATTCCGACTTTTTCCATCTGTGCCGAGTTAATTAAGAGGGTAATGAGAGCTGGGGATGAACGCAGCCTGCATTAATTCAAGATATGATTAAGAGAAGTATTTTTAAATATATATGTGTGTGTGCACTGAGCAAGGCCGGATGGCTGGGTGTGTATCCTAGGCCAAGGGCCTCTGCCTGTCTGCAAACACTGGGCCGTGGCTAATGTCGTCGTCGAGGGAAATGAGGAGGCGGGAACCAAGCGTGCTCTGGGCAGCTGCCACCAGGAGGGCAGGCTTCCAGGAAGAGGTCCAGGAAAGGAAAGAGAGAGACCACATCCGTCCGTTCCCTACACAAACATGGAGTCATCGCTGGCTGCTCAGGTGCTTGGGAAAGCCGGACAAGGGAAAAGGGAGACTGGAGAATTGTTGCATTCCAACGGCGGTGCGGGTGGTGGCTACTGAATGTCCCATGGGCTGCAAACAAGATGAACAAATCAGTCTTGGAGAAAAATACAACCAGAATGCTCCTTGGAAGCAACGATGGTGAGATTCAGACTCACTTACTTTGCACATGTTATCAGGAGAGACCATTCTCCAGAAAAGAACACCACGATCATTTAAGTAGGAAAAAAAAAAAAGTCCTGCCATTGAGTCATTGTCAGCTCACAGGGACCTTATCGGACAAAGTAGAACTGACCCTGTGCGTTTCCAAGACTGTAACTCTATGGGAGTAGAAAGCCCTGCCTTTCGAAGGCGAGTGGAACTGAGGGGCTGCCTCAATGGGATGGGTTGGCAGGGTAACCACAAGGATGGGCTCGAACATACCAACAGCCATGAAGATGGCACAGGATCAGGCTATGCGTTTTACAAAAGGTCACCAGGAGTTGGCATGAACTTAACAGCAACTAACGCCATGACCAGTATTCCCAGCCCAGGGAGTAACAGGGACCCTCAAGAACTAGAGCTTCTCTTTATTAACTCTTCATTCCTGTGCTACCTGGGAACTTACCTACAGCAGGTCCAGGTACATCCGCATTTCACGAAGGAGAAGCAGAATGCAAAACTGAGCCCAGGACCAAGGGTTTCTAACTCATACCCCGAGCGGTCTATGCATACGCAAAAAGATGGGCACTAATACGTAATAGGAACTACTTAGGAACTACTAAGTGCCAAACAATGTTCTAAGGACTGTATTTATGTATTACTCCGTTTAATTCTCACAATGACCCTAAAGAGTAAAGTGTATAGATGAGGGAACAGGCACAGAGAGGGGAAAGAGTCTGGTGATTGTTAGGTTTCCTGTGCCAGCCTGACCAATAGGAACATGTGAGATTAATCAGGTCGCAGTTTGACTGAAGGGCAAAGAGATAAACGGCTCTGCAAAACCCACCCCCCTTCTCTCTTGCTCTCTGGTGATCCAACCAGCAGGGCTCCTGCTTTAGCTAGTTCTCTGCCTCAACCTGTGTGCTACACCACCTGTGGACCCAGCCAAGCCATGAATCATGCATCATACATGGTATCGCTAGAGCTTGAGGCTCCTTCAAGACCTGCTTCCCCCACGCTGCTAGTGCTTATATTGCTTGAGCTTGAGGCTGGTGGAACCTGTTGCCTTGATTTGCTTTAGTTCAAAATCCCAACTGGGCCTGCTTCGCTAAGCTCCCAAGCTGCTGACTGTTGGGGACCCACCCTGCTGCTTGCTGCCTGTGGGCAGACTCTGCTTGCCTTGTCCCAGGGAGGACTCTGCTGTCTGCTTCCTTGACCTTGGACCGGGCAGCCCACCTAAGTTGAAGGACTTCCAGTATATTAACTGTTCCACAAAAGTGAGTTGAACTGAGCCCTCTGTCCTGCTGTGTGGACTAATTAGCTGCTATATTCCTTCTCACTGTTCCACTGCCGATCCAGCTCAAGACCCTGGGCAAATCACTTAGCTTCTCCATCTGCATCTTGGGACAATAACTCCCCAGAGTTAATATTCCCTGTTCATGCCCACCCTCTGCAATGCCATCTTCTCCTGCTGAGCCTGAGCCAACACCTTCTCAGAGGTGAAACTGTGCTAACTCACCCTCCTGCTCAAGGGTCAGGCTCCTGAACTGAAGCCCACTTTCCAGGTCCTTCCTCCATGTCCTGCGCCAACCCTCCCTCAGCTGCCCCTCCCCTGACCCCATGCTCTTCTTCCCTTACTGAACACTTCTGAGAACCTGAGGGGTCTGTAGGTGCCTCAAGGTCTAAATGGACTTCAACATTGCCCCCTCTGTTCTGTTCATCACCCTCCCCCATTCCTGACCCCTCCTTGTCCCTCAGGCCTGGCCGGCCTTGGTGACCGGCCACCATGTCCTATAAATGACCTCTCTGAAATGCCTCTTGAATTCCCCTGTCCTCACTCTCATCCCCCAGCCCAGGCCACACCTCTCCTCTGCCTTCACTGCCACACCCGCTATAACAAGGGCTCGCTCCCTCCCCTGACCCTCTGGCTCCCCTCCATGCACACACTGTAATACCATCGCTGTTTTATTTTGTTTTTGCACAAATGGTCTTTGATGACAGAAGATGATCTAATTTATAAATCAATACCCATTTCCAGGAAGACATTCAAGCAACGTAAAATAATATAAGACCATAAAAAAACTCAATGAACACAACTGCACAAAGAAATGCACATGAAAGTTTCTTTGGGGACTGGATGGTTAGGGTTGTGTGACCGTTAGGGCAAAGTAACACTCCATTACAGAGGCAAAAACAGAACGGAAAAAAAGACCACCAGAAATGTTTCCTCGAGATTCTGGGGGTGTTTGCTCTTTGGAAGGAAAGAAGTAAACACACATCCACAATTGGTTGCCCTTTGAACCTTCGACCACTCTTTGTTGGCCACCTTCCTGGTGGATTATCATAAGCTTCTGGGGTTCCTTAGGGTCCACACAGCTTCCTGGGGTGCTGAATTTCCTATCTGGCAATCATTAAATCAAGTTTTCACGTGGAAATGTACAGCAAAAGACGATACTCCAATCACTGCAAAAGTTCCTAGAGCCATTGGCTGAATAGTTCTCTCATCAAGACTTAGGAGAGGCCTGTGGTGACCTGTGTAGCTAGTGGGGGAAGCTGAGTAGGAGGAAGATGTTTATGATCAGATCTGATGAGGTCACCCTCCTGCTCAAGACCCTCCCTGATAACCCATCTCTCAGTACACTCAGGTAACTGCCATAGCTCAGGCATTAGAGGTTCCTCCCAAGGCCCTTTGCCCTTGAATCACCCATTACCCATGAATACAGATGAACTCTCCATGCTCACATCATGCCCTGCACTCTGTGCTCTGCGCTCTGTCTTACCTCGTGCTCCTTAAGACCTAACACATCCTTGCACTCTGCGCTCTGCACTCAGGTCTGTCCGTGTTATCCTTCTGCCTGAAAGCGTCTTACCTCGTGCTCCTTAAGACCTAACACAGCCTCCTCTGGGAGGACTTTCTGAATGTTGTCCATCACTTCTGGAGGCTTACTCTCTTCCTTTCTCTCTCCCAGAGGGATTCTCTCTGGTATCCTCGTGCCCTGAGTCCTTGTTTCATCTCATCGATGGAAAGGGAACTTTCTAAGCCTCGACGATCTACATCAGATTCACCCTTTATACATTGTCCTTCAGCCCTGTCCACACAGGTTTGCCCTAGGGTTAGCCACATTGACCTGAAAAAGCGGAAAAGCAATGACTTCAATAGGAAGGGTTTTCACACCTCTTTCTTGTAAGAGAAACAGGCACCAGAGACCTAAGCTCTTTATGTCTTTCTGCTCCTAGTTTGGACCTCCTGGGGTAGAATTGAGGAGGAGCCCTGGCGGTGGTTCCTCGTTGGGCTGTGAAGCTGTGAGAGAAAGTCTCGACTTTCTAGTCCCATAGACAGTTACAGTCTTGGGAACTCACAGGGGTCCCTCTGAGTCAGTATTGCCTCAGTGGCAGTAAGTTGGGCTTTTTGGGACTAACGACTCAAATCTAGTCACCTACCTTCCAGGGAGACTGGGAATGTTGTCTTTCAGCTGGTATATTGTCATCCCAGATAGAGTTGGGGTTCTTACTTATGGAGAAAGGACAGGAAGGGCACTGGATGGAGACCCGCAATCTGTAGTAGCACAGAGAGAGAGAGAGAGAGAGAGAGAGAGCCAGCCACTGGGTGAGCAAGGGAGTCAATGGATCTCTGTAGCATGGTGGTCAGGTTGGTGTGGGTCACTGAGCCACTCGCTTTGAGAAACTGGACATCACTCCACTGTGGCTATATATGTTATTATCCACTTTCCTTTCCTGGCAGACATTCAGGGAGATTGAATGTTCTCAGTCAAACCAGGGGGCATCACTTAACCAGCTTTAGAATTCAAGTTATTTCTCTACGCCTTGTTTCCTCATCTGTAAAGTGGGTGAGAGCACAGACAAACACATCAGCACCAGGACCCTTTCTTCATGCGAAGCCTTATGCATAAGTCCAACACAGGACAGAATAAAGTAAGGAGGCTTTAAGTGAATGTGGAGAGGGACTCAGAGTCCTACCACACCCAGCCTGCCCTGAACTCCGGGGCTGCTTGTTCTATTCCTTCCTAGGGCTGCCATAACCAATTATGACAGAGTGGACAGCTGAAGGCAATAGACTGATATTCATTCCAGCTTCTGGAGGTCAGAAGTCCAAAACCAGGGTGTTGACAGGTCTACGCTCTCTCCAAAGACTTTGGGGGAAATCTTCCCTTGTTTCTTCCAGCTCCCGGTTGCCCCAGGCATTTGTTGCCTCCATCATTACTTGGTGCTCTTCCCGAAGGTCTGCCTGTGCCACTTCTCTGTCATAAGAGCACAATCAAGTTGGATTAGGGGCTACCCCACTCCAGTATGACCTCATATTGCTCTCCAAAGATCCTATTTCCAAAGAAGGTCCCATTCACAGGCAATAGTTTGCACTTGATCACTGACCTAAAGGTTTGGCACTTTGAACCCACCCAGTGATACCATGTTGAGCCCTGATGGCATAGGGGTTAGGAGTTGAACTGCTACCCATGAGGTCAGCTGTTTGAAACCACCAGCCTCTCTGAGGAAGAGAGATGAGGCTCTCTATTCCTGTCAAAGGTTACCATCTCGGGAACCCACAGAGGCAGTTCTGCCCTGTCCTGTAGGACAGGTCACCAGGAGTCAGAATTGACTTGCTAGCAGTGAGATTGTTTTTCATTCGTGTTTTGCTTTGTGTTGGAGTGAGACCACGAAGGAAAGGCTAGCAATCTGCTACACAGAGATGACAGCTAAGACAACCCGAGGGAGCGGGGCTATTTGTAACCCATCAGTTGTCATGAGTTGAGACCAATGTTTGGGCTTCGGACAAAGGAAGCAGGGAGATTTAGACCTTCGACATGTCCTTTCAGGGGTGTACGACTTAGTCTACAGCACTCCTCAAGGTCAGATTTGACCACACATGCACATGCCTGCACCAGGTGAGCTCAGAAAGCTGGGTACACCATTCTCTCCATCTCGGAAGCTTCACAACACCTGGGCCTCAAAGACAGTGCCAGCCCCAGGACAGAGAGAGGGGGGCTAAAAAGAGGCTACGGCTGAGAAATGCCCTTCCTCAAGGAAGTTTCAGCCCGACTGGCCCCTCCCCCTCCCCTGCTGCACTTTAAACTGCTGGACAACAAAGCCCATTATGGAGGATGGATGAAATGAGAGCACAATTTACACAGGTAATGCCGTGGTGATTCTTAATTTACATCATGTCACCATGGTGTGAGTGAAGAAGAAAGAAAGACATCTATTTATTTCTGTAGCCGCCAAACAAGGAGCAGAGAGCAGGAGGGGAGGAGGGGGCCGGGAATCTGCCCGTGGCCATTGTCTGCCCCTGGAGACTGCACAGTAAAGGCGTGGCGGACTTCGGTGAGTTCCGACATGCTCCGTTCCTCTTCGGCTGTACGATCTCCGCCCCCACCCAGAGAGAACCTGCTTATTCCGCTAGTGCACTGAGCACCAAGAAATAGTTACCAGGTGCTGGGGTGCCTCGCTGGTGCAAAGTTAATGTACTTAGCTGTTAGCCTGAAGGTTAGAGGTTTGAGACTCCCCAGAAGTAACCCAGAAGAAAGCCGTAACTCTCTTCTTCCCAGACTTAGCCACTGAAACTCCCATGGCGTGCACTTCCACTCTGGCCCTCGTGGGCCCACCAAGTCAGCGTGGACTGCATGACAACTGTTCGTTTGGGCTGTTCTGTTCTGTTTTGATGTGGTGTCAGCCAACGCAGGCACTACTCCCGAGGAGCTGGGGCCTGCAGTGGAGCATCTTCCCAAGGGCAAAGGCAAATGCTTCTCTTCCTATTGCCACCATGATCTGAGGCACAAGAGCTTACCTCGCCTCCCCAAAGGGGTCCTTCTCTCGTCTCAGCTCCTCCTCCAGGTCTTCCTCT
This sequence comes from Echinops telfairi, assembly GCF_000313985.2. Classification (NCBI taxonomy): domain Eukaryota; kingdom Metazoa; phylum Chordata; class Mammalia; order Afrosoricida; family Tenrecidae; genus Echinops; species Echinops telfairi. Next base: position 24,749,078 of record NW_022111310.1, read on the forward strand.
TTGT
>NW_022111310.1:24749779-24755458 GCF_000313985.2 Echinops telfairi
CTCCTCCTCCTCCTCCTCCTGCTCCTGCTGCTCCTGCTCCTCCTGCTCCTCCTGCTCCTGCTCCTGCTGCTCTCCCTGCTCCTATTCCTCCTGCTCCTCCCGCTGCTCTTCCTGCTCCTCCTGCTCCCCCTGCTCTTCCTACTGCTCCTCCTGCCCCAGCAGAAAGTACCCATCCTGGAGCAGATCCCAGAACCCCAGAAAAAGGAAAGTCCTCAGACACTAACTGCTACAATTCCCTGATTTTATCACAGAAGAAATAGAGACTTAAAGTGGCAAGTCACTGAGCTGCTCCAGGCAACGCCGCCAAGCTAAGGGCAGAGCAGGGACCCCAATCCCAGCCAGGGACTTCCTTTCCAGTGTCATTTCCATACATGACTGTGCTCCATCCTTGACGCACCCACACTTGAGACTTGAGCACATTTCTCTCACCTTTAGCTTCCCCAGCTTCCTCCCATTGTTTCATGGGGCCTAGACAGGTGGGCTGGCTTTGGCATGAGTAGAATGGACAATTGCCTGCAGATGGACTGGGGGGGCTGTTTTCCTCTCTAAATGGCTTCACATGTTCTGAAGCTTAAGGACAACAGTATTAACATGACGATACTAAAACGTCTCACTCCTCTCATAATCTGAACGAAAAGAGCAGGAATTATCCATTGTTGAGCACCTACTGAAAGAAGGATGAGGAGGAAGAGAAGAAGAAATGAACAGTTGTCACTGCGTGGATTTAGACGCTTGGCAACCTCATTATAGATCTGTGAGCCCCAGGGTTTCCCAAAGTTGATTTTTCAGAACTAGATCACCAAGACCTTTCTCGAAGGCACCTGCAAGTGGACTTGAACCTCCAACCCTTTGATTCAGGGTAAAGTGCTTGAGCTGTAGGCACCCCTCAAGGAGCCCTGTGTGCCACCCAAGGCCCTGAATTTGGGTAGTATCTCATTGGATCCTCATAAACATCCTCATTCTACAGCTACCAGTCCCTGGGTGAACAAACAGGTAAGTCCTTGATGATGACTAGTCAAAAGGTTAGTGGCTGAACCCTCACCTGTAGATGCCAGGACAGACGGGCCAGGCAACCTGCTTCTAAAAAGCCACAGCCTTGATGACCCCCCTGGAGCAATTCAACCCTGTCCGTACGGGATCCCCACGAGTCAGAATCAACCTGACAGCAAGTGACAAGAGCAGTCTTACAAACCCCAAGGCCATGGCTTCATGGGAAGTGACTTGGACATGCTGCTGCAGCCACAGCTTGCCACCCGCCAACAGTCCCCATGACCTGAGGGCCTGTTCTCCGGCCAGGCTCCCCCAAGTCTGAGCTACTACTTCCTCCGGAAGTTCTCTATGTGGAGCCCACCCGCAGTGCTGGTGTGACGTGGGCAGGGGAAGCCGTGGTCCACGCACAGAACCAGGCCTCCTGGCAGGGACGGTGCCACAGCACAATCCCCATGCCAGCATGAGGGGATAGTCTTCTAAATAACATATGGTCCGACGTGACATTATTATCCTCAGACTATAAATCAATAACCCGAATAGAGTAAATTGTTAGGTCTGGGTGGCATAAAATATGGGCACAGACAAAGAGACTTAGGGGTACAATTTGCTCTAAATCAGTTTAACCACCTTGCAGCTTCTCGCATTACCGTCTCCATCTAGCACATTAGCAAGATTAGTACGTGGTTTTTGCAATTAAATTGCATATTTTATCACTTCTCCTTCTTTCATGCTATGTAAACTTCCAGGAAATTACAGACTCATAAACTTTGGCATAAAGCTTGAAACAGGAGGAAGTGGAGAACTCAGAAAGGCATTGGGGGGCAGCCCTGAGTTTCTCGTTCCATATTTTATTTGGCTTGAACCAATCCTCCATTAATACCCCCATTTGGGTGAAGAACTATTCATGAATAGAATTAGAGAGGAGTCCCGGGGTGTGCATAACTGGGGCCCCAGGAGATCACAAATGAGTTGTTTTAAAAGGAAATGTTTAAGATTTTACTATAGATGGGTGGGGTGACTTATTCTTATTCTGCCACAAGACCAAGAAAAACACTTTCCCGTCCGAGTTGTGAGTGGCTCCTGGCTTCACCGGGTCCTCACCATGCCTGGTTCGGGATCAGAACTCATCACTGAGAAAACTCCTGTTGCTGTGGTTGTGGTTGTGGTTGGGTGCCATCAAGTCCCTGGAGAGTCCTGGTGACCCCACGCCCCAGGTAGAACTTCTCCCAGAAAGTGTCCTTGGTTGTAATCGTTATGGGAATAGACCACCAGGTCTTTCCCTGCAAAGCTGCTGGGTGGGCTCAAACTGCCAACCTTTGGGTTAGCAACTGCGTGCTTAACTGTTGCAACACCAGGGCTCCTTTACTTAGACAACTTCCCCAAACACAGACACACTGACATTGGGTTGATTCTGACTCCTTGCAACCCTGAAGGACAAAGGAGAACCACCCCTGTGATTTCTGAGACTGGAACTCCTTACGGAAGCTGAAAGCCTCATCTTTCTCCTGTGGAGCAGCTGATGGTTTAGAACTGCTGACCTTGGAGTTAGCAGCCCAACGTGTCTGGTGAGATACTTCCTGTGGCATGTGCAGGACTAATCACCCTCGGTGCACACACACATATACATACACATATACACGTTCACACAGTCTTTCATGCAGAGATCAAAATCTTTTCCTGGGAGGTGGGAAACCTAGACTCTGTGTTAGCCTGGGTAGATTAGAGAGACAAATTCATAGGCACTTATATGTATGCAAGAAAGAGCTTTATATAAAAGAGTAATTGTACATTAAGAAAACGTCCCAGGCCAGTCCAGATCAAGTCCATAAGTCTGATATTAGCACATATGTCCAATACCAATCTATAAATTCCTCTTCAGACTCCACACGCAATGACCTGAATGCAGGAAGATCACAGGCCAGTGGGTGGAAAGTCTTGCGGGTCCAGTGGTGGTGGAAGCATCTCAGCACTAGCAGGGTCTATATGTGGCTCCTCCAGCTCAGGACACCAGCATAACTCCAGGTGTCTTGTCAGCTGCAATATCTCCCAGGGAGTGAGCATGTGTCCTGCCTCCAGCAAGCTAGTTATCTCCTTAGGGCCCCCAAATGAAGTCATCAAGCTACAACCAGACAGACAGGCTAAACTCCACCCCTTCACTCGTAAGTCTCAAATTGACAACCGATTATGTAACTACCACAACTCTGCACCTAACCCTGTTCCCCAGGGGGTCAGCGGGTCTAAGTCTTCAATTATAGAAGGATTACCCTCTCCATCTCCTGTGAAAACGGAGGCAGTTCTGAGGGCTTGTGCAAGGTCTCCGAGCAAGTACTAAGAGCAGCGTAACCGGAAGCGCCAGAGCTGTGTAGAACTCTAGCCCTTCCGGGCACTAAAGAGCATCAGACGTCAGACTGCTTCTCCCTGCTGAACTTACCTGTAAAAGAAGAACTGCCCCTCTGGGTTTCTGAGACTGAAACTCTTTAGGGGAATAGAAAGCCTCGTCTTTCTCCTGCAGAACCATGAGCAGTCTTGAACTGTGGACCCTACAGTTAGTAACCCAATGTATAACCACCCTGCCACCAGGGTTCCTTCAAAGAATGGCTGCGATAATATGATGACTGGGCTTCTTTCACTGCCTGCTGTATAGTAAACCTTCAGTGATTGTCCGTGGTATAATTGTAATACTAATGTTATTCTTGTTGTATGTGTGAAAGATGCAGGGGTGCTAGGGGGGTAGTGTTCAGTTCCACTCATCCAATGTTTACCAAGTACCTACTAAGTGTCAAACCATGGGCTGCCTGCCGGAGATACGGATGTGATTCCAACATGGTCTCTTTTTGCCCAGTGTCAGAGTCTGATGGGGGAGGCAGCCACAGAAGTCAGCCAATGGCAGTCTGCATCAGTGTGCCAATGGAGAGCTCCCAGAGCGGCCCAGGTGGCTGTGCAAGCAGGATTGGAGGGGTCATCGACCCTTGGGGCCGAGGGAGGCCAGGCACCTCCATGGGTCAGGCGCCACTTGGCAGCGGCATCTCCAGCCCTTACTGCTATGTGGCACTGGCCCGCAGGTTCTCTTGATGGGAGAGAAGGAACCCCAGGCCCAAGGCTGGGGCCGGTCTGTGGATATAGGCAGGCTCTGCATCAGCCACATCTACAGCTCTGAGAAGCCGTGTGCTGAGAAGGGAGCTCAGGCCCTGATGGGTATCTTGGCTCCAAGGACACTTCAGCAACTAAGGTTCACTAATTAGGATCCTCCAGCAGGCTGCCTCTTCATCCTTTTCCAAGAAATGAAGCTCAGGTGCTGAAATGTCTCCTGCAGACGAGAGACGGGAGTGGATGGCCTTAGATCTCTCTCAAGGAGGGCACCAGAACAACGTCCTCCTTTTAAAATTTATTTTTAACTTGTTGGGTAGCTAGGCCCTTTATTTCTCAAACCATGCCCTGTTCCTTCTCCCTCCACCCGCACCCCCCTTCCCCGACTCCCCATGTCCACAGTTTGCCTGCCCACCTACCTTCCATCGGAAAAACAGAGCCCCACGTGTTCTGAAGAGCCTGTTTGGCTTGGCTCTCACTGAGATATAATAAGTTTCCCCTGAAAGAAAGGTCAGGGTGAATGAGTGGAGGAGATTTAATCATTAAATTAATAAGGCATTAAGTGACTAACAGCTAAATGAATCAAGGAGTGAATAATAACTAAATGAAGTAAGGAATGAATGAATGAGGGTGCTAAATTATGGCCCATATATTTTGTTGGCTCATTCTTCCCTACCTTTATTTTTCTTTTTTCTCACCTCCTGTGATTTAAAGAAGGGTTTGGAGTGTTTCATACATATCTTGGCTTCTTTGTAAATGAAGATGTAAGCCAGTTAATCATTTTTAGCCTCCGTGCTCAGCTCCAGAGCATGGCTGAGAGAATAGACTCAAGGAACGTGAGTCTTGAGTTCAGTCCACCAAGTACCCTTGCAAGCAGATACCAGCCAGCCTGGGATCACACGACCCCAGCAGTGATCCCTGAGAGGACCCACAGCGGTCCCACCTGCCACCTGCCATGCCAGGAACCCCCATTCTAGCCCCAGAATCTGTACCTGAAAGGAGCGTGAAATGATTCTGATCCAAGATCAATACCCAGACGTGGCCACCATGAGAGGACGGGGTCACTGGTATAGCTCACAGGGAGGAGCCTTGGTTTGGGATCGAGATGTGGTTCCTTACGTTTGCCCCACAGATTCCTCTATAACCAAGTCTCTTCCCCTCCCTGGGCCTCAGTTTCCACATCTGAGAGGCCTGGATCCTGCTTCTCCTCTCTCTCTTCTCTTCCAACTTCCAGGGGACAGATGGGAGAAGGCAACAGGAAAGGAGGGTCAAGAATCACGACACTGCCAGCATAACGGATGGCTAGTCTGCCGTCTAGGCACTGTACCCGTCGTGCTTCCTCCATGCGGATGGAACAAACCCTGTCCTCCGCCGTGGGGAGGTCTGAGAGAGGGAGGAACCCTAGATGGGGGTTAAGGACTGCTATGGAAGCCTAGGCAAGGTCGCCCCCACCTCAGGGCCCTCATTCATAAAATGAAGGCAGCCAATTGAACACTCGTTAATGACTCCTTTGCTTCGAGTTGAAGGGATCCTGCCACAAAGGGGTTTTCCACGATGGAAAAATGCGCATAAAGCCATTACCAAACCAAACGCCCAACAGCC
>NW_022111310.1:24757313-24765044 GCF_000313985.2 Echinops telfairi
CCTGATGCCTGCGGGTGGGGTGTTTATTTTGCTTGATTGTTCACTGCGTGGTGCAGCCCCTCAGAGTCTTCCTGTGAAAGGCTTGATTCCATCTGAGGCCCTGCTGGGACTTCCTGCTGGCCAGCCCTTAAGAAAGAGGATCCCAGCCTTTCAGCGGGGTACAGGAACAGCATGGCCCGAGCTCTCCAAGAAAGATAGGAGACTTTACCAGGGCCCCTCCCCCTAGAATCATCTCTGCTGGCACTCAGTGCTCTGGACTCCACTGGCATCCTCTGGGCTGAAGGCACCTTTGATTTAAGGGATGCTGCCTTTCCTTCGTAACCTGCTTAAAAGAGAAGCCCCGACTCGTGTCTGGAGGGGAGGGGATTGATCAATTCCGATGTTCTCCCTGGCTGCACATTAGCATCGTCTGCGGAGCTGTTCTAACTCCTGATGCCCCCGCAGCACCCCAGGCCGATTACAGCCAAATCTCGAGGGTGGGCCCAGACCTCGCTGTTTTTTAAGGCTCCCTGGTGATTCCAGCATGAAGCCGAGTCTGAGAACACCGCCGCCCATCGTGATCACTTGCACAGGCAGGCTCCTGTGGAAAGTTAAATGACTGTGGTGCTACTTGGACTCAGGGCCTGCTGGAGCTGAGACCCATGAAGCCTTCCTGGAAGAAGCAGCCCTTGATCTAGGCTTTGAAGACAGATCTGTCTGGAGAGGTGGCGAGGCAGCCGCCCACCAGGACAGCTCTTTGGCCCTTGTCTTCAGGAACCAGCTCTTCCGTCCTCCTCCCCTTTCCTGCTGTCCCCCAGGAATGAACTGAGCACTTCGGACAAATGTGAGATTGAATGAAGAACATATGCCCTGCACGTATTTAAAGAGCATTTCCCTTCCTCCCCACCAGCCTCGTCGAGAAATAACTTCGTCGAGAAATAACTTCGCTCTGCTTTCACATTTTAGGGATGAGCAGATGGCCAAAGTTTTGAATCAAGAATAATGTCCATCTGAATAGCCTGTGTTCAAGGGCCCCAGGCTGTCTTCAAAGGACCATCACAGCCACACAATCTGGACTCTAAGAAAGTCGTTGTTTCATCCAAAACTTCAATCCTCACCTCCCCACCCACCCTCAGGATAGCTTCTCCTCTTGTGTCCTCAGCTCAGTCAATGGAAACCCATCGCCCCAACCAAAATCCTAGGTAGCAGGTTTGACGTACCCCACTCACCCCCTGGATTCCAGGTCCTGTTGACGCTTAAATGTCTCTTGACTCCACCCCTCCTTTCTACCCCTAGCATCACCTCTGGATCTCGGACTCCCCACCCCCACCTCCCAAATCCCCTGGGCCACACCCTAACCTCCTCACTGGTCTCCTTTCCTCCAAGTCTCCCTCCTATCAGCACCCGTCCCACACTGGGGTTGCAGAGCTCTCTAGAAGGTCCACGGGATCCAACATGGCCCTGCTTAGAAGCCTCAGATTTCCGGTCTGTCATTTCAGCTCATATGGAAGATGATACTATTTGTCCAGAACACTGGAGTAAGCAGATCAGCTGCTCACCGCTGGAAGCAACAGCCCTCTGGGGGCAGTGTGTGTGTGGGGGGGGGGGCGGTGGGCGCAGTAACCCAAGAGCTGAGATTAGGATCAGAGCATCTTTATAAACCGTTCATAGCCTACTGCCTGGCAAGCTCGGGTCAATGGCATCAATGGTTCCCAAACAGGTGTGGCCATCAAAATTGAGGATCATTTTGAAAATACAGATCCCCAAGCTGCCCCGACACTACTCCCCTACCTGCCTCACTCACATCTCGTTCAGAGAGTCTCTGAGCCATGCTCTCATCTTGACAGGGCTCACCTCAGTTGACATCGATAAGCTCATTTGCATTATCGTGGCCTTGCTGGCTCTTGCTTACTGAAGCATAAGCTCCAACAGCCCCCTGTGTACTGATCTATACGCGGATCTAGTCCAGACCAAGCGCTGCTTCATCCAGCGACCTCGTCTTCTTGGTACCCTAAGACTTGGCACCTTCACTAGATACTAGGTACATATCACAGTACCAGGCACATAGTGGAAGCTGCATAAAAAGCTTTTGAATGATGATGCATGGATAGATAGAAGGGTGGATGGATGGATGTATGTATGGATGGATGGATGGATGGATGGATGGATGGATGGATGATATCCTGCTGACTTCTCCATCTTTATCTGCCACCATACCCCTATAGAATACTAAAATCATCACACACACACACACACACAGAAGATGCCCTGATTGTTTTCCCATAAGAACTGGTCCTTTTCCAGGGAGCTGTTTCGCTCTGTGGAGAGGGCTGGCTGCTTCGAGGAAGCACCAGCTTCAGGAAAGCACGGGAGATGTCAGAAGAGCCATTTCCCTAAAATGCAGCACCGATGCCAAGAGTAGCAGCTTTGTAGCCGGTCCTCTCTCCCTCCCTGCCCAGTGAGGTGATAGCAACACCCAGGGGCCAGACCAAGAATAACCTTATTAATGAGTATGTTTCAGTGCCAAGTATGGGGTGCCAGGCAGAGAGAGGGGCTATGGGTCCAGTCCAACATCTCTGCAGCTGGGTTCGAGGAGACCTGTGTGGATCCAATAATCACAGCAGTAATGACAGCAACGCCCATTGCTGAGCCGTCACTGGTGTGCCAGGCACTGTGCGGAGCACTGGACCCGCATTCTTTGTTCAATCCGTAGGGCACCCAATGGCGGACTTAGAGCCATTTAGCCTCCATTCAAATCCTAGCAGCGCCACCTAGTGACTCTATGGTATTAGACAAGGCAGGGATCATCTGCCTCCTCTGTAAAATGGGAAGGAATACTTCACAGAATTGTGAAGACAAAATGAGCTAATGCAATACATGCAAAATACTTAAAAACACAATCCTGAGCACATAAGGAACACATATTAACTTCAAAACCTTACTACCCTTGAGTCGGTCCCAACTCACAGTGACCCTAGAGGACAGGATAGAATTGCTCCTGTGGGTTTCTGAAACTGGAATTATGGCAAACATATGCAAAACAAGACATTCTCCAAATCAACAACTCCTACATGCGTAATTTAATGTCATTGTCCTTGGTGTTGGACAACCATTTTTTATCTCCTTTCCCAAATTATTCCACCATCAGTCACATAAATCCAAAGCCCCGAAGCAAGAGCTTTCTCCTTCACCACGGTCTCCATGGGTCAGCTTTGGTTTCTTTATTTTCATTCTCGACATAAAATCCACATCTCATACACGTCCACCGTTAAATCGCTTTTCAAAAGAGTTGCATATACATCATCACAGTCAGTTCTAGTGCTCCTTCCCGCCTCCCGAATTCACTGTTCGCTTCCCAGTTCCCCTCACCCACTCCAGCCCCGTCCCCAACAACCCTGCACCAGTTATTGACTCTATGCATCCACTCCTTCTGTGCTTCACAGACTGGGAAACCCAACAGAAACATTTAAGAAAATAGAAAGAAGAAAAAACAATATAATAATTCAAAGTAAGAAAGAAAAGACCAAGCAACATTTAAGAAAAGAAAAAACAATATTTAAAAAGCCAGCGAAGAAATTTCTGTCATGGAACAAGCGAGAAATACTTAAGCTTAGAACAAACTCAGGTTGGATCCAGGTCAACTGACCAAATATCACAGTATACCCAATTTGATGCACCATAATCAAGTTTACAATAATCCTTGTGGGGGCCCCCAAAGCCCATCTGCAGAGTATCTAGTCAGACTGAGCTGCTGGCAGATCCACCCTAGGCAAAGGTGAGCATCCTGAGCAGCCTTACTATCAGGTGGAGGCCATTGTAATCCTGATTCTGTGGGATGGAACTCAGTACCAGGCCAGTTGTCCCCCTCTAGACACGACCTGAATGAGTACTGGGTGCAAGTATCCCTTAGATGTCCCAGGACAGAAATGTCCTCCCTGGCTTTTTGAATGTTGATGAGGGTCTTCTCCCTGTTAGACAGCATTTGTATTTTTGCCTTTATATTAATATGATCTTATCCTTACCATCTTAGTGTGATTTTTCTTGCACTGTTTTCCGGGTCTCCCAGCTGTGAAGCACAGGAGGAATGGCTGTATGATAATAATAACTGATACAAGGTGGTGTTGGGAATGCAGGGTGGGGGATGGGCAATGGAGAGGGAAGAGGGATTTCCGGAGTGAGCAGTGAGGGAGCGAGGGGAGAGGGAGCACTAGAAGTGATGGTGCTTGCACAGCTCAGTTTGAAGGGATATGACCATGGTGGGGGGTGGAGACTCTGAGATAGATGTGGTAGTGATTGCACAACTCCCCTTGATGTGACTAAATGATTGAACGGCTCAATTCCATGATGGGTGAATTATGTGCCAATAAAACTGTTGGGGAAAATAATAATAAATAATCCCATGGGAATGTAACTCTTTACAGCAGTACAAAGCCTCATCTTCCTTCTGGTGGTTTCGAACTGCTGACCTTCTTGTTAGCAGCCCAACGTTAGTCTTATTAACTCCATTTAACCAACTGAGAAAACTGAGGTTCAGAGACTGAGTGGTAACCAGAAGCAGTTAGTACCCACACCTATCTCTGTCTAATCACAGCCCGTGCTCCTGCCCACAGCTGCCCACCTATAATACGCTGTCTGTGGGCGTCTAGCTGCCCTTTACTTCTGTCCCTCCAGTCTCCTTCCTCTGGATGCAGCTCTTCCGTGTCACAGCTATTTTCTGAGTGATTCCTGCATGTGAGGCCCATGCAGACATGGGTCAGATACATCCCCTGCCTTCAGCGCGGTCATAGAAAGACAAGGAGATTAGCACTGAATGACAGGCCATAGCATCGGGCAGAACGGGGAGAAGTTGGGCTGCCACCCAGCTACGACTGAGGCCTCACCCAATCGCCTGGGCTTCATGTAACTGGGATGGCCCTACAGTGCTGTCCCCCCTAACCCATGAAACAAGAACCTCCATCCCGGTCATTCAAAAAGTATTGCTGCCAGGGCCCCAGGTCATGCATACACAGATTCAACCCCCAACAGGCTGTTTAGACATGCTTCTGTGATCATTGGATAGGGACAGATACGTTCTCTGAGTAATACTTATCTTGGTCTCATTAGGAGGCTTTCAAAAAAATTTCCAATCCGAACAGTGGCTCCTGAGAGATCTGTTGGGCCAGTTGGATTCAAGGCACAGAGCATCCGCTCAGAAGGTCATGGCTGTGGTCGGATTTTCTTTTTGTGAAGTTCCAGAAGACCACCTTGATGGAGTCCCTCAAAGGACACAATACAGTTATGGGGACTTATTAGGAGGAAGGTCTAAAAGCCTTGACAACTGCATGGGGAGGAAAAGGCCAGCAAAGTTGCACCCAGGAATCTTCTTTTTTTCCTACAAGGGCTGTCCTAGAAGAATTTGTTGGGAAACCTCACCCCATGCACCCAACAGCTCTGATCTGACCTCTTCAGACATCTTCTTGTTCCCCAAACTCTAAGAATATTTAAAAGCAGCACAATTTGAGCACCTTGAGGATGCCTAAACTATACAACATCTTGATGCTGTGTACACCAGAGAGCCCAGAATTCTCCACGGAAGGGGTTGATCGATGGAAACGCCCCCTTCAGAAGTGTGTAGACCTACAAGGAGGATATGCAGAGAAGCAGTAGCTCCTCGTCTCGATGCTTTGGAGTAATAAAGGTCTCTGTGACTTTGTAGCAGTACTTTTGACATACCTGATACCCACTCTCATGGATGAGGAGGCCAGTGGCCCTGTGAAGAGGCCTAACTGTGCAGTGGTGGATTTGGCTGGCTAAAATTCCAAGGCTTCATGGTCTCCACTCCCACTCTCATGCCTGCCAGACCTGTTCATCCACCAGAAAGACGTCCTCCCCTGCCTCAACGCTCAGCTGTACCATCGCCGATGCCTTCTGACTGATCTCCCTATTCTACCCTCCACCCCTCCACCCTCCATCACACATTTCCCTATGAAGCCATTTGATGTACAGTTCTGACCACGTAACAAGCCACAACTCCAGGATACAGCCAATTGGAGGCTCCTTCTTCCTTCCCTGCTAACGACCTTTAGAGGCTTCCCTCTGCCTATAAAATCATGTCCTCACACTTGTGGTCTGTCCTTCAGCATTTTCTTCTCCCACAGATCTTTACTCAATGAGTCCCCCAAATCCCAGGGACCCGCCTATCTGGCCATCCTTCAAGATCCGGGTCAAAGCCTTCCATGCACCCATCTCCCCAATCTCTGAAGCTGGCTAGTTTCCCCAAATCCCCCTTGGTAGAGCACACATTCATATCTGGATATGCCACTTTTGTAGGGTTTCTCTCAGCCAGTGAAAGTACGGATAACACCCAGTCAGTTGACAGAGTTCCTGTGTCCCAACACAGGCCTCACGGAGGGAATGAATGAACAAACAAGAGGACTCCTGGATAAGAGATATGATCAAATAATCCAAAATTTGAAAAGATTAGGCAAAGCCAAAAGTTCGATTTCTCAGTTCAGAGGGCTGAATCACAACCCCTGTTTTGAAGAAGAGATGAGCTCATGACTTAGCAGCAGATGTTTCTGCAGGACACATTCGGGAAGGCAGTGGATTTCTTTCTGATGCCTTACTTTTGCTCTTTTTTCAGAACCTCAAGCCCCTCTCCGCCTTTCACCCTTCACTAACCTCAACTCAAAGCTAAGCATGATCAACTCAAAGCGAAGCATGGGTAAAAGCTCACCTCAAAGCTAAACATGATCAATCAAGTGAACTTTCCCGTTCCGTCACCATGTCATGGATCAATGATTAAAGACATTGAGTAAATGGGTGTGACATGATTGACAATGTTTGGGGTGACAACTCAGATTTGGAGATCATTTGGCACTAGCTATCAAAATTAAAATTGCAGAGACACCTCCACTTATGAGGTGGCCAGTAAATGTATTCTTTGAAGTTGAATTAGGATGCTTCAAGGTAAAGGGGCCAATTTATCAATCTGTGGTATTTATGGAAGGAGAAAGAAAACACTTAGAAGTGATTATTCTTTATAGTTTAGCAAGCTGGACACCTGAAATGGAGATCCAAGATGATGAATGTAAGCAGGCCACCACCCCGACCCCATGCCTTGCCCTGACATCGCTAATTAATCATCACACTATTTCATGCGGAATCTGGACACAGGCTCAGAACTGGGCTGCATTATATGAGAATGGTGCCTCTGGAATTGTAAATGAGGTGACTCATTTGAAAATGAGTTAGAACCTCTATGTTCTCCCTACTTTAGAGGAGATTACAGATAACGGATCTGCTGGTTGCAGCAAATTTATTCCCCATAAGAACATCCTTGGAAAACCAAACAAAAGCACATCCCTGAAAATAATGGTGCTCTTGATTCAGTTACAAGATCCTTGAAGAAACCCTGAACTAGACGTCACATGTCCCTGTCCTTGTCCCACTTCTTTTGATAATTTACTGTGTGATGTTGGCGGTGCCCTTTCTATCACTCGCTCTTCGTTCCCCTACCTATAGAATCAAGGAGTTGAGCTGGTTGAAACATCCATTCCTCTTGGTTTTTTTATATTTAGGAGTTATAGTTGGGACTCCCTGGTTGGTGCAAACTGTTAGCATGCTAGGCTCACTGAAAGGCTGGAGGTTGGAGTGCAGGTTGGAGGCTCATCAGAAGAAAGGCCTGGTGACCCACATCTGAAGACGTGATGACCTTAGGAGCACAGATCTACTCTGACACACGTGGAGTCACTGTGGGACACACTCGGACTC
>NW_022111310.1:24769590-24771867 GCF_000313985.2 Echinops telfairi
GAATGGAAACTCTTTGACAGTTCATCTCCAACTTGTCTATCTGCATCGTCAGCACCTGGCCTAGGATTTTGTCAAAGGCGGTGTTATTGCTGAAAGTATGCACGAATGAGTGGGGGCTGGTTAATAACTTCTGAGGCTTCTGCCTTGAGTGCCAAAGGGTTGTACTCACTGAAATAGGGGCACAGGAAGAAGTCCTGGTTTGCAGAATAACAGGACAGTGTTCAAGTCCTGTGCATGGTCAAGGGCACGCTATGCCAAGGCGACTCGTGAAGCGCTACTGTGACCTGGAGCGCTACTGTGACCTGGAGCCTCTTTTTGGCTCTCATGAGCCAAAGGAGTGAAAGGCTGTAGACCAGGAGTAGAGAGGGGAGTGGAAATCAGAGCAGCCGGAGAAGCAGCATGGAGATTCAACTCTGAGAATAGATGTGAATCTGTAAGTCTGAAAGGCGTCACTAATTAAGCAACTGTGAAGCAGGGCAGCAGTCAGGATGCAGAACACAGATCCGGGCAGAGCACAGAACGGTACCCCAAGCAGTTCAAAGCTGAGTCGGTGAATGGTTCTGAGAGCTACTTTTAAGTGACAGTGAATGAGATAGAGACCAGATAAAAGGAGCCTGGAAGACCCAAACAGGGGAGCAACATCAGGCAACATTTCATTTGTGTCGTGTGTGAGGAAGCTAATACAGCATCGTGCTAAGTCACAAACCACCGCAAAGCCCAGTAGCCTCTATCACGAGGCAGTTATTCGCAGGTTCCGGGTCTGCAGGTTGCCGTGGTTCGGCTGATCGAGGCTGGGCTCAGCTGCGTGACTCTGCCTCCCTTGGTCCTTGGGCTGCAGCTGACTGAGTTCCAGACTTAAGTTTGCTTCTGGGCCACGCTACGTGTCTCTTAATCTCCTTGAACAAGTAGCACGTTCTGTTCATGGCAAAGGGCAAAAGCACAAGGGCCCGGCCCAAACTGCACAGCCACCGTTAAGACCGGAGACCAAGCCTCATTCACGATCATTTCTTGGGCCCAAAGAACTCACGTGGACAAGCCTATAATATACTCCACAAAATGCAAAGCATGGCAAAAGGAGAGACGTTATTGCAGCCGAATGAGCAATCAGGACCAATCATCCTATCTATCATACACCATCTTACTTATTTAGACTCTCCAAGTTTCCTCAGACTCTGTCAAGAAGGCATATTTTAATGCAAAAGTTGCTCACTTAGAGGGGCATACAAAATTCATGGAAAACCACAGCTAATGGAGGTCTCCTTACCCATATCATCTGGATCCACACTCACTTATTCATGCAACCCACACCTCCTAAGGCAATTAGAAGTCTTTTAAGGACGGTGAAGTTGGAGGGCCTTAGAAACTGGACAATGTCCTTATGAAAAGTCCCCTTCCCATCTCCCCGGGAAGACCAGCGTGGAGGTCTCTGTGTGAATTCCATCCACGTAACTCATAGCCACCAAGGTTAGCTATGTCACCCACTCCTTTGTCAGCGAGCTCCTCCCAGCACACCACTCCATGCATTTTTTATCACTACCTTAACACCTTTATAAAATATTGAATGCTCATTCCCTTGGCCTAGTCCAGGGCCCCGAAATAAGCTCATGTGCTGATGTCTGGAGTTTGGGGCCCAACACAGAGGGCAGAACCCACTGAGGAACTAGGAGGACCTTCTAGCCCCAGCATGGAAGAGAGAGTGGGGAGTTAACTCAGCTCCATGTTTACTAATGAGAAAATGAGGCTCTCAGAGGAAGGTTCATGAGAAGGGCGATGAAAGGAAATCAAAAGGTCAGGAGGAAGGAAGCGGAAGCGCATGAGTGGATGGAGGGACCAAGCTGAAAGCCTGATCATCAGCCGAGCTCGTTGTTAAATTTAATGGGCTGTAGGTGTTGATTGCACAATCCATAAAATGAGCTATTAATTTGCTGTTCTAACCGGATAGGACCTATCTTATGCAAATTGATTTGAAAGCCGGCATCAGCTAGAAGAGAGGTGTGCAGCACTTTCCCAGCCAGAAGTCTCTAAGACTTTCCTCATGCAGAGTGCTCAGCCTGCTCGCTGCTGTGCCAAGGGGAGGTTGCCAAGTGGAGGGTCCCACAGTTAGGGAGCCCCGGGCCTCTAATTCATTTCCTCTGTTAGATGTGTGCTCTTTAATTGTGGACCAACTCTGTCCAGTGACCTCTGTATCCCCAGAACCTAGTGCAGATGAATAATTATAGATGGAATTAATTGTGAGCTCCAATGGTGAATCTGCCACAGCTCTGGGCATGCCTTTGG
>NW_022111310.1:24773060-24782749 GCF_000313985.2 Echinops telfairi
AGAGAGATGTAGTTTCATTTGCCTTCCCACACCTATTCAGCTTGCACGTGTATCCATGTATCAGCTTGCACATGTATCACTATGTATCCATTTTCAGATTCTTGTTAGTGCTGTGCAATCATATTTACTTCTAAATAGTGTTCGTGTGTGCAATCTTAGTTACTTCTGTGCCTTTTACTCCTGTGCATCTCCAGCGTCTTCCTTTGCCGTCAGCATGGTGGAGCAGCCTCCCTCTTTTTGTGTATTGCCTTTCCCTGCCACCGAGTTATGACTTGTCTAACACTGGTTAGAGGGTTTTCCCTCTTCCCCTCCTATATGCGGTCCCCATCAAAGAATGTTTCATTCTATGCATAAACCTTTCTTGACTTTTTATAACAGTGGTCTCATACAATATTTTTCCTCTCGTGATTGATTTATTTCACTCAGAATAATGTCCTCCGGGTTCATACATGTCATAAGATGTTCTGTAGATTTCTCATTATTTTTAAACCCTCTACACGATTCCAGTGTAAATGTGTACCATGTTTGTTTTTCCCTCCATCTGTTGATAGGCTTGTAAGTTATCTCCATTCTTTCGCTATAGTGAATAATGAGTGTGTGTGTATCTATTCTTGTCACAACTCTTATTTCTTTGGGATATATGCCAAGTAATGGAATTTCTGGTTCAAGTTATATTTTTAAAATCATCTTATTGGGGCCTCGTACAACTCTTACCACAATCCATACATCCATCCATTGTGTCAAGCACATTTGTACATTTGTTGCCATCATCATTTTCAAAACATCAAATGATATTTTTATAAACCCTAATGGTACAATGGGTTATGAGCGGGGCTGCCTACCACAAGGTCAGCCGTTTGAAACCACCAGCTGCCCCACAGGAAAAAGATGAGACTTTCTACTCCTGTAAAGAGTGACAGTCTTGGAAAACCAAATGGAGACGTTCTACTGTGTTTTACAGGTTCACTAAATGTCAGAATTGACTCTCTAGCAGTGAATTTGAGTTTTGGAGAATCTCTTTAGGAAGCACCGGGTCATTTCTCGCAGGAGTTGCATGATTTTATAGTCCCACCAGCAACACGTGAAGGGTTCCTGTCTCTCCACATGCTTGTCAGCAACTGTGGTTTTGTGTTTGGGGGACTTTGCTATTAGTGCTGGGGTGTGATGATAGCTCACTGTTGTTTTGATTTGCATCTAATGGCGAATGGTCATAAATATGCATGTGCTTGTTGGCTGTCTGAGTCTCTTCTTTGGTGGAGTGTTTATGTGCTTTACTCATTTTCTAACTGGATTACTTCTCTTTCTGTTGTTGAGGTGTTGACACTTTCTATAAATTTTAGCGAGAAGTCCATTGTCCAATAGAGCATTGTAAATTTCTTTCCCAGTATGTAGGATCTTTCTTTACTCTTTCAGAAAAGTCATTTGATCCACATAGGTGTTTTATTCTAGTTTATCTTCTGCTGTTTGAGCATTTTCTGTTATATTAGACAACGTGGCTGCACCCCATATTAGGGCCCCTATGTTTTTCCCATAGAAGTAAGGATGGCGAGACTTCATGGAGGGACATGTTATCAGGAGGGACCTGTCCCTGGAGAAGGACGTCAAACTTGGTAAAGTAGAAGGCCAGGAGGAAAGAGGAAGATCCTTGACAAGAAGGCTCGACACCAAGGCTGCAATTAGGGACTCAAATGGGAACAATTGTGAGGGTGGCACAGGACCAGGCAACATGTCTTTCTACAGGACATGTGGCTACCGTGAGCTCCATGACCCCCAGCCTTCTGTGAGACTCCATGGTGCCATCACCACTGTGCTAGTTACATTGTCTGTTGTCAACTTGAGACTAGTAAGAATGAAGGCATGGAGTTTAGCCTGTCAATCAGTTCGCAGCTTGATGACCTCATTTGGAGGCACTAAGGAGCTAAATAACTCGCTGAAGGCGGAATACTCCCTCACTCCCTGCGAGACATGCCTGCTGACAAGACACATGGAGCTGCGTGAGAGCCCTGGAGCTGGAATAGCCACGTGGAGATCCAGTGCTGAGATGCTTCCACTGCCACTGGATCCACAAGACTTTCCACCCACTGGCCTGTGATCTTCCTGCATTCGACATCATTGCACATTTTGCGTGACTCTGAAGAGGAATTTTTAGATTGGTATGGGGCATATGGGGTAATATTGGACTTACGGATTTTATCTGGACTGGGCTGGGGCGTTTTCTTAATACACAATTGCTCTTTCATGTAAAACTCTTATACACATATGAGTGTCTCTGAATTTGTTTTTCTAGGCAACCCAGACTAGCACAGCCACCACCAGTAGCATATCACCTGCTGTTTTTCATCCCTACCAATTCAGATGCCTCTTCTTTCTTCTCAGTATGTCATTGGTTTATTTCAAATGCTCATCAGATCTCTAGAATTAACAGATGTGTTTATTCTTCCAACTCCTTGTCCAGTAGATTCCTGAGCTTGCAGTCACCAGACTTTATTTTAGCTCCTTTTAACAATGCTAGGTATGTAACAGTTGCTTGGTAAATATTTGTTGATTGAATGAATTCCACCCCCAGTTGATTGATCAACAGAGTAGGGTGGTGCTTTTTAACCAAAACACCCAGATTGATGGAGCATACACCGTAGAGATCATGTGATTGGGGTTCACACCTCAGCTTCAACACATGCATCAACTGTGTGAGTGTGGACAAATCACCTCCCCTCTCTGAGCTCCCATGGCCACTTCAGTAATGTCAGAATGCTACGCCCTTCCTTACCAGGTTGTCAGGATGAAGCCAGGTACATGCCGTGCCCAGTGCTCCAATGCCTGGCATGCAAGACTCATTGTCCATGCATTCCCAGCAACTTTAAAGCCATGAAAGCAGAAACCAAGGGTAGGGGTCCTTTTCGCCAGGGAGCCCAGGTGGCTCATAGTCACACAGCCGTGAAGCCAGCCCCTGCAGTGCCAAATAGCTAGCCGAGATATGGTAAGCCCTTTTCTCTCCTCTACCTCACGCCTTGCCCTCCACAGCAAATCTAAATAGGATTTAGAAACTTTTTTATTTTTCAAAAAGAAAGTCACTATTATTATTCTCAAAGCAGCTTCATTTTTCCTCCTCTGAGCAGAACCCATCCTGATAGACACCAGATAAAGGTGGAAAGAAATCAACTTTCCGGCCGCTGGCAAATACGGTAGCTAGAGTAACAGGTTTACAGGCTAAGCCAGGAATTAGAACAGGGGAGATGTGACCTGCCACGTTTCCACCCCCGGCAGCAGACAATGAGTGGATTCCTGAAGGCATCATGTCCCTCCTGTCACACCTCTTGTCTAAGAACCTGCGAGTGCTCTCCGCCCAGGACCACCAGGGTCTGCAAGACCCTCCGTGGCCTCGGTTTCCAGCTCTGTTGGCAGCTCTTCCCTAGGATGCTGCTGGGAAGCTCTTTTCCCATTGGCCCCACGTCTAGTCCAGTGTCTCATCCCCCTCCTGCCTCCACACCTCCACCCACTCAGCTTCTGTCTCCCAGAATGCACTTTCTTCATTTCTCAAACGAATACCATATTTTTCTATCTGACTTTATATTCCACCTCTACCAGGAGGAAATTCAGCAATGATTCCAAGGTACGGAGCCCAGTTGCATCTGTGAGTCCGATCACACGATGCAGTAACACTGATTCCCAGTTGTCCTCGAGTCGTTTCTGACGCCCGGAGACCCGTGTATGTCCGAGTGGAACTGCACTCCATAGGAAGTGTGATGTCTGGTCTCTCAGAAGTGCATCGCCAGGATTTCCTCTAAGGTGCCTCCGGGAGTCCTCAACCCATCAACCTTCCAGTTCACAGCTGAATGCCGGGGAGTTCAAACACGTGCTTCTTGTTCACATTGCCTCCGGGTTGCTCACTGACTCGGTCTGGGTCAATCCTGTGTGTCTGTCTGCTCAGCTCAGCTTCATTTTGCTCGCTATTCTGGGGCCTGCTGAAGAAGAAGCCTGGGAGAGACTGGTAGACCCAAGGAACGCACAAGACGCCGAGCCTGGAAAGCTTTCGCCGAGGTCTTTCCGCACATCTCATCGGCTCACCTCCCATGGACCAAAGCAAGTTCTCTGGCTGGCCCAGAGTTAATGGGGGTCGGGGTGGGGGCGGGGGGACGACACACACACCCCTTTGGGGAAGCACGGCCAGGCTAGGAAGGGAGTACATAATGACTGTGAACAGACAGTGTGCCCCACTGAGCAATCCGCACATGACATGCTTTGGGGTCAAATACTAGTTTTAAACCCAAAACCCAAGTCAAAACCACTACTATCACATTGATTCCAATGGGGTGACCCTGCAGGGCAGCGTAGAACTGCTCCCACACTATAGGCTTTGTTAGGCTGTAAATCTTTACAGAAAAAGTCTGCCTCATCTTGAAGCAGCTAAGCAGTGGTTCTCAACCTTCCTAATGCTGCGACCCTCTCATACAGTTCCTCATGTGGTGGTGACCCCGGCCGTAAAATGATTTTCGTTGCTACTTCATAACTGTCATTCTGCTACTGTTATAAATCACCGTGTAAATATCTGCTATGCAGGATGTATTTTCATTGTTACAAATTGAACATAATTAAAGCATAATGATAAATCACAAAAACAATATGTAATTATATTGTGAAATATTTATTTCTAATTACAAATCAATGAAATTTTGTCTTGAAGCGTGGTGTAGAATGGGTCACAGTCTCCCGCCTGGGTACTCGTATGTGGACGTGTCTGCATGTGGGCAGACCCGCCTGGAGGCGGATAGAGGAGCCGTGTCTCGGTTCCTAAGACCATCAGAAAGACGTGTTTTCCCATGGTCTTAGGTGACCCCTGTGAAAGGGTTGTTTGACACCCCCCCCAAAGGGGTTGCAACCCACAGGTTGAGAACCACTGTGGGTTTGAACCACAGCCCAGTGCTTGATCCACTGCTCTCCATAGGCTTTAAATCTTTCTCCATCCCAGTTCCTTCAATCACTCGCCAAATCAGCCCAGGCCAGTGCTGTGCACTCCTGTGCCAGAGTTCCCCTATAACGACAGGATGGCCCAGTTGCCAAGGAGGACACTCTCGCTGATTGCGACTGCACCTACCCTGGAGGAGAACTGGGTTCCACAGGGTTTTCAGTGACTCCATTTTCAGGAGTAGATAGATCACCAGGCCTTTCTTCCAAGGAGCATTTTGGTTAGCAGCCGAGCTCATCAATGTGCAGCCCCTGTAACAACTGTGTTCGAGGCATCCAGGAGGAGCTGTGCGTGGGCCTCCGTGACCCGGAACCCACTCCAAGGTACCGAGCAACAACAAACGAGGGGTTAGGTTAGCTCATGTCTGTAAACGGTTCTGCTCATCCCTGCCCCACAGTTGGAATTCATAAAGGATATTCTATCAATAGTATCCTTTAAATGAGTTGTTACTGATCACAATTTGCCATTCATTCATTTATCCACTTATTCAGTAGGGATCTGTCTTCACACCCACTGGCATCTACTCTACTCCGACATCATACCATCTTAATCCTAAGGATCTTGGGTTTCCAGAATGAGTACTGGGACCCCCAAAGCAAGACTCGGCTGACAGCTGGAGTCGCCCCACTAATGCACATATGCCACCACACTTGTAAGAGAGGCCTTCTTGGCCTGGTTCCATTTCAATCTAAGGAGTCTATGATCAGTCCAGGAAAGCAACGGAGCCACATGAAACTTTAATTAGTTTCATGAAGTTAAAACTACTTTCATGGGTGGAGAGAATTAGGTAGGGGAGGTTGAGACTAAAGTCCAACATCAGCAACAGCAACAAAAGTGGGGAGAGACTGTTAAGAGGGAGGCTGCCTGTTGCCAGAAATGCTAACAAAGGCATCTGACCATGCCACCGGATTTTCTTTGTAACTCTCAAAATTTTTGAAATAAGAGCCCAGGTGGCGAAGTAGGTTTCATGAAGGATGGCTAACAGCAAAGTCGGCAGTTTGAAACTACCCGCTGCTGCACAGGCGAAAAATCAGGATTTCTATTCCCGTAAAGATCTTGGAAACCCACAAGGGCCATCCAACTCCATCCTATAGAATTACTGCAACTTGAAGGCAGTGAGTGAGAAACTTTTGAAATAAATGAACACCCACAGGCTTAGGGAGACAGAGCTGGATGGGGGATGGCAGAAAAACAGCAAAGACACTGGCTCCCCCGCAGCGACTTCCCGACAGCTGGGCAGAATGGACAACCGGCCAAGCCCAGCTCTGCCTCTACCGACAGTGCAGCGTCAGCAAGTCACTGGACTGCTGTGAGCCTCAGTTCCCGCCGTTAGCCTCTCAGAGCTGTTAGCCAGTTAAATGAAATACTACTCACACTTGAAAAGCACCTAGCTAGTCGCTGGCCCTGAGTGGGCCCCCAGAAAGTGTCCTTTCCAGAAAGTGTCCTTTCTTCTGGCTGCGCTGACCGAGGAGAAACCCCTGCTGGCCCTGAGCGACTCCCCTGATTGCTCTTCCATCCCGGGACTGTGTCGCCTCTTGTGAAAGTCTCGTTGCTTTCATCCCTCTTGCTATTGCGAGACTCACAGCAACTTGCGGGAAAGGAAAGACGGGCGCTGCCATCATTTGCCTCAGTTCCTCACCTGGTGGAAAGGCAGCAATCGCGCCTTCAATTCTAACAAAGTGCAGTAGGAGGCTAAAAGGAAGAAGTCTACGCAGGTGGATGAAAGCAATTCACTGTGGTGTGCACACGTGTGCAGAGCCGCCAGGGCGTGTGCTCTGCACCAGTTGGCATGCATTCAGCTGCGAATAACAAAATCAGCCGATACGTAATTGTCTGAGAAGTAAAGATGCACAGCCATCCCACGGGACAAGAAGTCTGGACTTGGGTCCATGATAGGTTTGCTCAGCAGCTCAGGCGTCAGAGCAGTGCCTCTGACATCCCCTTGGCCATCCCATGAGGTTTGAACATGGTGGGCCTGGCCAAAATCCGAAAGGAAGGAAGGAAGGAGTGGGGGAAATGGCTTTCTCCTCCTTCATACCCCTCCTTTGAGACAAGAAACTCTTTTTCAGACTTCCCAAGTCAACTTCCCGTTCATCTCATTTACCTGCACGCAGTCATGTGACCTCCGGGAAGAATGGAAGTGCCATGATGGTCTGGGTTCAACCCTGGCTTATCTTGTGCCACTGGACGAAGTGCCCCAATCAGCATCAAGATACCATCAACAACAAAGAAAACCGTTGGCTAAGTAGCCAACGTCTTTGCTGCCGAAGAGGACTTGCCAATGAGGAGCAGTGGATCGTGGGGGGCAGCGTTGGCTCTGAAAAGACACGTACATGAAAGGTTTCTCCTTCCATGACACAGTCCACTTTTTAGTGAAAAGGACTATGTCTCTAACCCTAAACAAGAGGGCCTCAAAAGTGTCAGCTGAAGTGAAGGGGACCTGCTTTTAGCAACCACAGCCAACTCTAAGCAGTAATATCAGCCTCCCATCACATGACCACCAAAGAGATTCTGCTGGTTGAATTCTCGGTAGTAAATAGTAGTTTATTATTAATTCCTTTACTTTGCTCTAAAAGGTATGTCTTATTAATTTTGTATTATGCTTACTTAGTTTTTCTATTTGCTCATGAATAGTTTATCTTTTGTTCATAACTTGGAGAATCTACAATTCTTGTTTCCCCTATTTCGGATTCAAAGATCTGCATTTCCAGAGCTACATGGCCAATTCTGGGCTCATTCGCTATCAAGCACCTGATGCCTGTTTTTGCCCCTGGAGGCACTCAGCACCTGTTTGCCCCCTCGGGTGGGAATAATGTCACAAAATGGAGGTAGAACTCTCTGGTAAAAATCTGTAAGACTTAGTCACTGCCCACAGTAGGTGCATAATAAATATTTAGTGAATTAATTTTCATGTGCAATAAACAAACTTCAGCTCCCCTCAGGGGTAGGTTGCTTAGTTAGTTTCTAGTATGAGTGAAGCACGTGGCTCAAGGCTGAGCTTCCAAAGGCTTCTGGGGAGATGGGACACACAGGCTCATCCATTCCCTCACTGCACGAGCGTGTCACTGAGCACCATCTCCCAGGCCAGAGTTCTGCGGGGCTCCCAAAAGGGAGAGCGAGGAAAATAGGCAGAGTCCCAGCCAAGCAGGGACAACGGAAGGAAGAAACATCAATCATCCCGAAAGGCTAGTGGGAAGATGTAAAACTAGAAAAGTCCTGGAAAAGCAGGAAGTGGCAGGTCAAGTGCTTTGGCCCATGAGACCAGGAGTCGGATTCCTGTTCGAATCTCTGCCTCACAGCTGACTTGCTAGGGGACTTTGTGCAAGTCACTTAACCTCTCTGTGCTAGGGCTGTGATGGAAATCAAACGGGATGATGTATGGAACGTGCTTAGCAGGTGGCCTGGCAGAGAACTCAGCGCACACCAGTTCTGCTTATTCCCAGGAAGTTCAAATAAGACTCAAAGAAGCTCCACATTTGGACGAGGCTGAGAAAATCAGGTGAGGACTAGCTAAGATTAGACAGTCCTTGCCTCCATGCCTTGACCTTCACAGCCCTGAAGCTGGCAGTCTGCGATCTAAGGAGTGTCTCCTCCAAATGCTGCTTTTTCTGGGGGAGCTAAGGGGGAAGCTCTACCCTGCGGACCCGCTTGGCAAGGAGAAGGGAGACTGGCTGTGGTTTTACGATGTTGTATCTTGTCTGCTGCCTCATCTTGTTCCTTGAACAAATTAGACCAGGAGCTTGCCTCTCCCCACATCCCCAGAGGAAAAGCAGGGAAACATGACGAAACATGTGAGAAACACAGCTGTGTCATAAGAAAGCCAGGATTCAGAAATACACAGTCCGTTAGAGACTGAAATGTTAGAGCAGAAGGCGCACAGATTTAAAATTTGCAGGATCATTATGTGAAATAAGATAAGGAAAGACATTAGCAATGTGAGACAAGACACAAACCTAAAAGAATCCAGCAGAAATAGTGAAATAGTGTGCGTGAGAAATGGATTCATTTATACAATGAACAGGGCCATTGGGACACAACTGAAGAATGCTTTGCTGTGGTGGTTAGGTGTCATCGAATCGGTTCCAGTTCTGACCCACACTCAGTCCTGTGCCAGCCTCACAAATGTGCTCAGCACATTGTGGCAGCCTCGAAGCATGAATTAGTCAAAAGGAAAAACGGATCAAGGAAATGTCCCCAAAGGAAGACTCAATCAATCATTCGAAAGAATATCTAGTGAGATGGAGGGCAAAAGGAGAAGTATTGACATGCAGATGGGCGATCCAGAAAGAGAGAAGGAAAAACAGAGATTATAAAAAATAGTGGAGAGAGTAATAGAGGTAAACATTCTGCAATCTTATGAACGGTAGGAGATTTCATTCAAATGGAAAGAACGGAGAGAAGAGGTGAGGGAAGCCACACTCAGCCACGCGATGGGGAAGCATGAGCTGTACTGAAGGCAAAAGAGAATGTCAGCTGATGCCAACGTAAGTCAGAGAGAGAAGAGGTAAAAGGCTCTGCGCTCCACATCTGAGCTAGACCAGAGCCCTCTGCCACTCTCCAGACTAAAGAGGCCACCTCCTCACTTTATGACCTCAAGCCACAATCCCCTATGGTTTTCCTCCAATCCATATTTTACAGGGGGCCGTTTGATTAATGTCTTCTCCACTAGACTAAGTATCATGAGGGCCCAGATTGCAGCTCTTTGCTCCCTGGAGGCTACTGAAAA
>NW_022111310.1:24783448-24785419 GCF_000313985.2 Echinops telfairi
CGTGGATCACACGTGTCAAGTACTGAGTCATCCATGGTGCACAGCCAGCACTCAATAAATCCATATTCCCTGCCAGCCTTCCTCCTCTGGCTCACGGTTTCAGTCAGTTCTGTGAGCACAGGGACGTGCCTCTCCTGCTGATCATTGTTATCTCCACATTGTGTCCCAGGCATGGGGGCGGGGGGCCGGGGGCGGGGGGCGCTTAATAGATATTTGCCAACTGAGTGAGACAGTGAGTTAATGGTTGGATAAGCGAACATGATGCTTTTCCATTCTGATGATGCTGGGGGGTTGATGGGAGGTGTTAGTTTGGATGATAGCCTTTGCTGGTATAGATTAAATTATGGATTGTGATAAGCATTGTATAATCCTCCAATAAAATGATTTTTAAAATAAATGAATAAAGTAGGCTTTTTTTGTTTTGTTTTAGCTTGGGACTGTTTTAGGTTCTGGTTGTTTACATTTGGGAGTGGCTCAACTGTAGGTACGCAGCGATAGATTACCACACATCTCTCCCTCTAGGGAGCACCAGCATACATTGTGACTGCTCTAAAGCAGTGGTTCTCAACCTGTGGGTCTCAACTCCTCTGGGGGTTGAACGACCCTTTTACAGGGGTCGCCCGATTCATAACAGTAACTAAATGACAGTGATGAAGTAGCAACGAAAATAAATTTATGGTCGGGGGGTCACCACCACCTGAGGAACTGTGTGAAAGGGTCTCAGCATTAGGAAGGTTGCGAACCACAGTCTAACGGCTTGTTTGCTCCAGAATATTTGTTTGTTATAATTTAGGAAACAAAGTCCAGGAAAAAGTGAGCACCCAGAAAGAACATAAACAATTCTGAGAAAAAATGCAAGCCGTTAACACGCATTATACCATTTATTTGACCATGCTGCTCATGAGAGAACAGCAAATTAAACCAGAACAAATACCCTGTCCACCTATCAAATGAGCACATTTCTTTGGAAAGATCGGAGTCCACGCTGGGGACAGCTTGGGCACACTCAGGGCACCCGAGCCAGCGGAAGCAGGACCCAGGGCTGCCGGGAAGCAAATTGGCTGGTATGTTTCCGATTGGGATCTATGTCCTGGACAAAAATTCATCCGGCATGTGGACAAACATTTATGCACAACATAAGTTCTTCACGGTGTCATTTGTAATAGTAAAATATTATGGGTAAAAAAGACTTCAACGTTGGATTTCAGAGCACGGCTAAGTCAATTGTACTGCCTCCACAAGATGGAATAGTGTGCTGCCATTATAAATGATGCTTATGAAGTGTTCTTAGCGGCACGGAAAAATGCTTAATGACATAACATTAAGTAAAAGAGCAAGATAGAAAAAAGTTATAAAGCATGATTTCAACTGCTTGGAAAGCATGAAAAGACTGGAAGGGAAGACGATAAAATGTTAATTGTGTTTATCTATGGGTGATGGGTTTTTTTTTATTGACCCTTTGCTATATTTTCAACTTTGGGGAGGCATTACTTCTGCAGTCTGATTTTTCCCTCCATTTTAACAAGAAAAGAATGGTCAGCAATGGAGGATCGCAGGCTCAGATTGAGCACCAGGATAATGGAGACGAGGTGGGGTGGGAGGGGGCCTAGAACTGAGACCCTGGAGTAGCACAGGCCTTGCACGGGTAAAGATGGCCTTCGTCCTTGCCCGTGATAGGAGTCGTGTTTGCTAAACACGTGAGTGGGGTCTTCTCCCACAGTGGGGCTTGATTTGATAAATCACCCCCCACCTTGCCTCATTGCCTGGATACAGTTCTGGATTCACCACCCAGGAGCTACGTGGGGCTCCGAAAGCTAAATCCAGTCAGGTAAGTGGAAGTAGGCCAAAGTCCAGGTAAATTGTCATCAAACTCAAAGTGATAAAGTCCGTAAATTTCAGACACCAGGAATCTGCTCCAGGGGCTTCTGGCAGATACCTGTTTATGGCTATTTTGTGGCAATTTCATACTAC
>NW_022111310.1:24788079-24793997 GCF_000313985.2 Echinops telfairi
ACGTGGAAAAGAAAGTGAACAGCTGAGCTACCTAGAATGAACTTGAAGAACTTGGCATCTGCACTTGTCCTAAGTTCAGGTGGAATTTAAGCATTAAGGCATGTGCCACCTGTGGTAGTTACATACTCTGTTGTCAGTTTGAGACTTAAGAGTGAAGGAGTGGAGTTTAGCCAGTCAATCAGGTCGCAGCTTGATGACCTCATTTGGAGCTGCTAAGGAGATAAATAGCTTGCTGGAGGCGGGACATAGATACTCCCTGCAAGACATCCCTGTTGAAAAGACACATAGAGCTACGCTAGAGGCCTGGATGTGAAGTAGCCACATGGAGACCCCTGCCAGTGCTGAGATGCTTCCCCTGCCACTGGATCCACAAGACTTTCCACCCACTGGCCTGTGATCTTCCTGCATTTGGTGCCATTGCATGTGTTTCGTTAGTCTGAAGAGGAATTTATAGATTGCTATTGTACATATAGGCTAATATCGGACTTATGGACTTGATCTGGACTGGGCTGGGTTGTTTTCTCAACATTCGATTGCTCTTGTATATAAAGTTCTTTCTTATACACATATGAGTGTCTACAAATTTGTTTCTCTATTCTACCCAGATTAACACACCACACCACCACCACCTGCTTTGGGAGCGATGAACAGAGACACTGAAGCCCAGCTGTGGGCGTGTACAAGCACAAAGACCCAGATGGGTGAGGAATGGGAGTCCTGATTCTGGGCAGTGGGAGGGTCTCACTGAGGAGGCACTTTGGAGCTTGAAGCTGTTGAAGCCTTCAGATCAGACCCTGTAGGGTCCTGCACGCCAGGCTGCAGAGTGTGGGTCTCACTCTGGGTACAACCTGATGTCAAAGAGCAGCGATGAGAGCCCAAGACCTGCTGCGGAAAGATGCTCTTAGGAAGGCCGCCCCTCTGCTTCTCTTGGGGCTGGTGATAGGTGGCTGAGGTATAAGAAGGTATCCCGCCGGTTGTGCCCGTATTAAGCACCATTAATTCCCACCATCCTTCTCAGCTACAACAAAGGGTGCCTCCTCCCCCGATCCCTCCAAATTGATTTTGTTGTTGTTTTTATTTTTTTCCAGTGGTAGTAAAGTGTATATAACATAAAATTTGCTGTGTTAACATATACAGAAAATTCATTGTATTCATAATGATGTACAATCATCACTTTTTATTTCCAAAAGTTTTTCTTCACCCCAAGTAGAAATCTTGTACCCACTAAGCAATCACTCCCCCATTATTTTTGTTTATTTTTTACCAGGTTCCTGGTAACCTCTGATGTACTTTCTATCTGTAGCTATGCACTTGCCTCTTCTACCTATCTCATGTAAGTGGGATCATGCAATATTTACTCTTTTGTACGTGGCTTATTCCACCCAAGATAATATTCAAGGTTCATTCTAATATCAGAACTTCATATCTCTTTATAGCTAAATCGTACTCTACCGTATGGATCTACCATATTTTGTTTATTCATTCATCAATTGATAGCCATGTGGGTTTATCCACCTTTTAACCATTATGAGTAATGCTAAAATTAGTATTGCTATGCCAAGTTTTGTTTGAATATCTGTTTTCTATTCTTTTGGCGTGTACCTAGGAATGGACTTGCAGGGTCAAATGGTAACTCTAATTTTAACTTTTTGAAGAACGTTTTGAGCTGTTTTCTATAGCAGCTAAGTCATTCTATATTTCCCACCAGCAATGGACAAAGGTTCCAATTTCTCCACAAGCTCACCAACACTTGGTATTTTCCATCTTTCTAGTAATAGTTCTCCTGATGGGCATGAAGTAGTATCTTGCGGTTTTGATTTGCATTTCCCTCATAAGTAATGGCTTGACCATTTGTACATCTGCTTTTGAGACATCTATATTCAACTCATTCACCCCCTTGTTTAAAAATAATTTTATTCTCTCCCACCCCCCACTACCAGTTCTACCTTAAACATCCTGCTAGACTGGAGGACACATGCTAGTACAGATAAGCGCTCTCGACACATGCAATCCAGCACAGATAAACCCCTCAGGAACAGTAGAGGGAGTAGTGATACCTTAGGGGAAGGGGGCTAGGGGAGAAGGGGGTAAAGGTAGTACTGATTACAAGGTTGGATATATTATCCCCACCCCTCCCGAGGAGGACAAATAATAGAAGTGTGGATAAGGGAGGTAACGGATGGTGTAAGCTACAAAATAACAATAAAAATATAAAATTGATCAAGGAATCACAAAGGGGGCGGGGAAGAGGAGCTGATACCAAGCAAGGACTCAAGTAGAAAGACCATGTTTTGGAAATGTTGATGGCAACATAGTACAAGTTTGCTTAATACAATTGAATGATGGATTGTTATAAGATTTTCAAGAGCTCCCCAATAAAATGATTAGTAAATAATCATAATTTTATTGGCATATACTTCACATGTCCTACAATTTAATCACTCTATCTTATTAACATTTGTGCAATCATCACCACAATCAATTTCAGAATATTTTCTTCTGGTACTCGTTGTTAGCTCCCCATTTCCCACCTCCCCTCCTGGCAGGCCCCTAAACAATTATCAATCACTGTCTCCATAAATCTACCTATCCTGGATTTCATATACAGAAAATCATATGAAACACAGACAGGAAGCAAGCAAACCTACAACAATGACTACACAAAATATAGAAAACCCTCAATCAAAAAGAAAGCAGAAAATAATAAAAAGCGAAATTTTAAAACGAGTCAAAAGGGAGGTCAAATGATGTTCTTTTTTTAATTGAGTTGTTTGTCTTGTGACTTGTAGAAGCATTTTATATGTTCTGGATATGACGCTCTTATCAGACATAGGATTTCCAAATATTTCCTCCCATCCTGTCAGGCGTCATTTCACTTTCTCGATAACGTCCTTTGATGCCCAGAAGTTTGTAATCTTGATGACGTTGAATTCATCTTCTTTGTGGTTGTGCTTTTGATGGTATATCTGAGACTTCATTGCCAAATGCAAGATACTTGGTTTTCTTCTAAAGTCATTGTCATTTTAACTGATATTTATATCAACGATCCCTTTGTGGGTTGAGGCCCAGCTTCATTTTTCTGCCTGTGGACATCAAGTTGTTTCAACGACCTGTGCGGAAGGTGATTCTCTGCCTGGTGCATGCACTTGGCCATAGATTAAAGGACTTATTTCCAACTCTTTTAATTCTATCCCGCTGGTCTACATGTCTATCCCGATGCCGGTATCACCGTGTTTTGACTATTGTAGGAATTAGTGTGAATTTCTTAGGAATTAGGTGTGACAAAGACATTTTACTTTAAGAGTCATTATCTTTAGAAGCACCCGCTGAAATATTCACAGAGGAGTAGCACGGATAAACATGACAGATTTAGTGCATCTTAATCAGCCGTTGCACCAATTGCGTGCTTCATGATGTCTGAAAGCCGCTTCCGCTCTTTGAACCTCAGTTTCCCCATCTATAAAGTGCGCGTTCTAGTTCTTGGTGTGAAGGACCCGGCGCGAGGCAGACTCACATGGAATGGCTGCGCTGTTGAGATCCCCTCCTGCACAGGAAGATGTGCTCCACCGCCAGGTCTTCCAGCTGACTCCGTCTTCCCTGAGGCTGCGGCCTTTGTCCTGGCGTCCGAAGATGAAAGCATCCGAATTTCCCAGGGGAGTCCCCCCAACTCATACAGAGGGTCTCTTGGACCAGAGCTCCAGCCCTAGGGTGGCCAAGGCAAGGCCAGGCCACCTCCTGCAAACCTCTCTGGGCTCAGTCTCACCCTCGGAAAGCTGAAGCAGGGAAGTGGGGCCAGCCTTCCAGGGGTCCCATAAAAATCCAGTGGTCCCTTGGTGGCCAAGAAGAGGACATTTCTGCACCACGGCAGCCAGTCTGCTGGTGTTGGGAGTAGCCTGGTCTCCCGCTTCCTCCAGGGGACTGCTCTACCCTCCCCCTTGATGATGGTACCCATCAGAGGTTCCCTGGGGTCATGAACACTTCTCCCAATGGCCTTTGATTAAAATCCAGTGAAGCTGAAAACCAAGCGAGCGAGATTCATAGGAGAGAGAACTCTCAGCCAAAGGCTCAGGGGAATCGGCTTATTTCATTCTTGGCCCCCAGGGGAAGGCTGACACCTGCCGGGAGCCTTTGACCAAGGGGCTGGTGTTCTTGGAGCACTGACCAGGAATAGAATGATGTTCTCCCCCAGGGCTTCCAAAAGGTGGCCTTTCTGGGTCTCCCTCTCCTCAGCGCCTCTAAATTCAGAACCCAAACTCCAGGCTTCGCCTTCCTCAGCTCCCTCCAACTGGACCGCCGTTCCTCCACATCTCTACCCTGAGTCTCACCCACCCCACTGAGACAGTCAAATGTGACCACCCCCAGCCCTCTTCCATCCACCATCCCTACACACACACACCACGTCCTATACCACACTTAACCACACAGCAAATGGGCAGGTCAGACATATGCCTACCTCCCTACAAGCTACAAATTCCTTCAAGGTCGGAGAGAAATAGGTGTTTATAAAACTAGAGAATGTCAAATGGAGGACTGGAACAGAGGGTGCCCGGGAGGAACAGTTGGAGGAGGCAGGGTGGAGAAAATGAGTCATAAGAAGAGAAATAACCAACATTTGTCAGGGGATTACTACATCCTGGGCACTGAGCCAAGTGCTTGACCCTCGGAGATGCATCCTGAAGCTACCACTGTTGTACACATGGGGACACTGAGGCTCCCTAATAGAAGCAGTCCTCCTCCTGCACAGATGCTCCCAAAGCAGACGGAAATGACAGCCAGCGTTTCATAGGGGACAGGATTCATAGCACCCCCACCTCCACTCATAACATCCCCAGGGCAAGTTGGAAAGAAAGCTTGCAGACATTATTTCTCACATGTTCTTTCACTGAAGCTGGTGGCTGCCATTTACTGTGACGTTAGGGACACATTGATTTTGGGATGGTACAATGTGTTATTTAGATTCCGTTTGATCTGTTTTAGTCAGCCACATTGTTATTTTGAGTTGCACCGACAAGATAATCTCTATAGCTATTTTTACACCTCCCTCATGATTTAAACACTTACAAGAAAATAACTAATGATGAGTCTAAATGGTTTTAGCCTTCCCATCTTTTGTGGGCATCCTGGTGGCACCCGGTTAAGCACTCGGCTGCTAATCCAAAGGCTGTTGGTTCTAATCCACCCAGACATGCTAAAGGAGACTGACCTGGGGACCTGCTCTTGCAATGATCGCAGCCTAGAAATCACAGAGGGAGCTTAAGATGTGAGAATCGGTCTTTTCATTCCCTCGTGGAAACAAATTGTTTCCCAACTGAAAGTTTTGAGAACACGGAGCATCAGCCATCTCAAGTTAAAACCACAAGACTAGACCATAGTCCACTGGGTTAGGGGCAAGGTTGTGGTGTGAGGAAACTTGGCCTGTCTCCAAACAAGCTGTTTTCCCATTTGTAGTAAGAGCCATGTCCCTGCCCGGTGCGCGATGCTCAACAGATGATGACCGGACTGGAACCATGGAGAGCGCTTTGCTCTTCTGCCTCAGAAACAGCACAATGCCTGCAGATTCCTTCTCCAGATCCGCTGGTGCTGGTTCCTCACATCACGTGGTAAGAAGAATCCTTAGAGGGTCACTCGAGACCCCCAGTCCCCTGGTTATTTAATCAAATACCAATCCAGATCAACATTGACTGCTTAATATGGGTAATGGTTTTGCAGTTGAATGAAGGTTACTAATCAGTTGACCTTACATATTAATGAAACTATCCAGATAGGCTAAAGTAATCCAGTGGGCCTTCTAAAACAAGGCCTTCCAAGGATGCCTTCCTGTTGAGAAATTGCATTTTCACCCCAGGTATACTGAACCAGAACTACTTTTTAAGAAAGTCCCCAGGTGATTCTTATACATGTATTGGTCTTTTGTTAAA
>NW_022111310.1:24795499-24798114 GCF_000313985.2 Echinops telfairi
AGGGAAAAAAGAGGAGTTGATACCAAGGACTCAGAAAGTAAATGTTTATAAAATAATGATGGCAATATATGTACAAATATGCTTGATACAACTGATGTATGGATTGTTATAAGAGCTGTAAGAGCCCCCAATAAAGTGATCTTTGAATGAATAAATACATAAAAACCTGTTTTCTCTGGCTAGTAGCATAAAAGAAATGCAGAGATTGAGAGCAAAGAAGGTGGGTTGATGCTCCATTGTTGTCTTGAAGGTGGAGAAGGTCAGGTGTAAAGACCCGGGAGTGGCACTGAGGGTGAAGGAAGGCTTCAGAGCTACAACCTCAAGGAACTGGAAGTGGATTCTTGCCCGGAGTCTCCAAATAGTAGCCCCGTGTATCTAACTCTTTGATTTCAGCTTGTGAGACCTATTTGTAGCGCAGCAACAGAAATACAGTCACAGCGAACTTTCAACCCATCAGCCTCATGCACTACCTCACCTGCTCCGACCAAGACACCAACTGATCGATCATACTCATTTCTTGGGCAGCAGGTGGTGTAGAGCAGACGCATTCTGGTGTTCCCAGAATTGGCAGCAAGCATCCACAGTTGAGAACAAAGGTTTCTGAAGGCCTGCAGTCTTGGTTCAGAGACGACCAGCTGTGAAACGGCTGGCGCTGTGGTGACTGGAGGTGCACATGCTAACATTTCAGGGGGATCCGTGGAGAGAGCAGCAATAGAGTGGATGGCACCCAAACCTGGAAGGAGGAACACGGGGCGTTCAGGAGGCACTTTTATCCAAAGAGAAGACAAAACACAGGAATGAAAGCAGTTAAGTTCGAACATCAGCAGCCACACTAATGCGCTCAGTGGTTAAACAAAACAAAACGAAACGAAAGAACGGAAAACAGGCCTTCTCAAGTTAGATGTATTTTAATCCACTGAGATGGTGTGTACGAGCCACACATACAACGTACAGACACAACGAGCTAAAGGTTAAGAGATGGGAAAAGATACTTCGGGAAATGCAACTGAAATGAATATTCTAGAGCCATTTGCATTTCTGGCAAAACCGACATGAAGACAGCCTTGTTTCTTATATTAAACTTCTTCATGAATCTAAGTTTCATTTACATTCATTCCTTTTCCTTCAGTTAAACTTTTTAATAAAAATGGTAAAAGGCAATAACATTTCACCTTGAAGATGCAGTCCTGAACTTGTACATAGGTAGCAGCATAGGATTTATATGTGTATAAATAATGTGTACCAAGCCCCACTCACAGCAGCCCTCTGTGGCCGTGTGTGAGACTCCCCCCTGGAGTTTCTGAAGCTACACACCTTCATGGGAGCAGGAAGCCTCCTCTTTCTTCTGCAGAGGGCCTGGTGGGTGAGAACTGCTGCCTTGAAGTTAGCAGCCCAATACATAACCAACTACAAGATCAGAGCTCCTTACCTTGACACAAGGTTCAGGAAAATTGGTGGATTCTTAATCTTGGCCAGTTGAGTGCTACCATACCTTGAAGATATGGTAAGAAATCACCATTTCTAAACACAAGACAAAAAATCCACTGCCATGGAATCCATCCATTCCAACTGTGCGGGCCCTAATAGGTAGGTAGAGCTGCCCCTATGGGTTTCTGCGACTGGACCTCTTTACAGGAGTAGAAAGCCCCGTCTTTCTCCCTCGGAGCTGCTTTCAAACTGCTGACCTCGAGGTGAGTGGTCAAAAGCATAACCCTAAGCCACCAGGACACCCTAACTACTTCTCAATGAATGAAGGAATGAATCACTCACTCACTGCCATCAAGTCAATGCTGACTCAGTGACCCCTGTGGGTTTCAGAGACTGTAACTGTTCACAGGAGTAGAAAGCCCCATCTGTCTCCCTCGGAGCTGCTGCTGGTTTCAAACTGCTGACCGTGCCGATTGCAGCCCAAGGTCTAACCACTACATCACCAGGGCTCCTCGTTTCTAAGAACTAATGTCAAATTCAGAAAGAGTTCAGTATATTTGAACAACTTCGGGGAAACAGGCTGGGGAGACTACATAGAATACTGTTGAATATAAACCTTACAGAATAAGAACAGTCTAAAGAAAATAAATTAAAGACTGATCAATGTTCGGAGCAGGGGGGTGGGGGGGGATGTAAATTACCAAAACTGCCTCCACAAAAATAAAACACATAAACACATCTATTACCATGAAGGAAATAGAATTGGTAGTGAGAAATGAAAACTCTAAGGCAAGATGATTTACAGTAGAGTTTTACCATACCTTTAAGGAATAGATAACCTATATATTATCTAAACTGTTCAAGGGAACAGAAAAAGAGGGAAATTTTTCCAACTCATTCTAAGAGGTTAATATAACAATAAATTTAGACCAATATTATTTATCTCAATGTCAGAATCCTAAATAAAATATTAGCTGAAACCAGTAACATTTTGTCCTAATATAATTTAGTCAAGTAGGATTTATCCCCATTATTAAATAACAGTTTAACCTTTAAAAATCTATAAATGCAACTCACACCATCAAAAGATTAAATAAGAATAGCCATAAGAATCCATCATAGAAGAGCTGATACCAAGGGCTCAAGTAAAAAGCAAATGTTTTGAGAATGATGACAGTAACAAATGT
>NW_022111310.1:24798228-24798931 GCF_000313985.2 Echinops telfairi
TTAAAAAGAATACATCATAGATTCAAAGGAAAAATATCTTGGAAAAGGAATGGATATTCAACACAAATGTCAAAAAAATCAGCATATAACAAATAAAAGGGAAAAAAATTTTCCCGACCTGTGTATTTTTTTAATCATTTTATTGGAGGCTCATATAACTCTTCTATAATCCATACATACATACATTGTGTCAAACACATTTGTACACTCGTTGCTCTCATCATTCTCAAAATATTTGCTTTCCATTTGGGCTCTTGGAATCGGCTACTCAAAAAGGGAAATGTTTTAACTTGTTCAAATGTGTGTCTACGAAAAGCCATACTCATTGGTAAAGCCTTAGAAGCAGTTGCTTTGAAATTTAGATCAAAACAAAGGAGTGCACTGTTAGCTGTTCAACTGCTGCACACTGCGTGGAGGGCCTGGCAAGACAATAACGTAAGGATTGGAAAGGGGGGAATAGATGTTGCTTGTTTGCAGTTCATATGTCAGAAGATTCTAGGAGAACCAAAGATAAACATTAAAACTATTAAGAGATAAACAAGACTGTTAAGCACAAGATTAACGTGTAAATATCAACACCTTCCTATTCACCAGCAATAGCAATAGCAATCGGCAAAGTCATTTTTAAAATTCTCGTTCTAGATAGCAACAGAACATTTAAGATTCCTAGATCTTAAAGGAAAAAATATACATAAAACATCTG
>NW_022111310.1:24801909-24813721 GCF_000313985.2 Echinops telfairi
CCACATGTGATTATCGGCCAGGCTGGCACAATTAACTAACTCAATGAGTTACAGGCAACTAATACAGCCCCTCTGGCCATAATTCCTTGTGTGCTGTACTATAATTCTGGACGTTACACTCCTGTGGCTCTAGTCTCATTTTACAGGGCCTTCTTTACGAATGGACAGGAATAAAGTGGGATTAAGATTTGGTTTGTAGAGGCTGTGAATCAAGTAGCACTTTGTTTCCTTGATGGCATCTTTAAGGTCTCAATCAAACTACCTTTGTTTCCCTTGGAAACCAAATGGTGCCACAACACAGTGCTACACCTGCGGGCTCACCTGCAAAGCCAGATCTCTGTTTTCAGATTGAGCTTCGGAAGAAGAAAGGAGACCTCTATGGCTTTGGGACATTTGGGCATCTGGCTCTGGATACTGTGTTTGGCTCACCCCTTTCTGACCTTCAGATTTGGGGCTAAATAGCACCAACTACGGAGTGAGATACCCCTCAAAGTTGTGTGAGTTTCTGTGGGATGTTGCAGCCATTCACAGAACCCAGGGGCATGAGGGAATATACTCAATGAGGGGGAAATGGAGCTCAATAGCATCCATTTGGATATTTGGGATGTCATTAATCTCCAATACCTTGGGACTGGGCTGGTGTTAATTCTTCTTTAAAAAAAATAATTACCACACTAGAGGCTAAGATCTGATATCAGAATCATTCCCAAATTAATCTACAGTACAAACTCAAGACAGTTCCAATAAAAATTCCAATAGAATATTTCATGGAATTTGGTAATCTGATCCTGATATATGAGTCAAGAACGTAAAGCCAAATTGTAAAGAGAATAATGAGAAAGACTTGCTCCAGATACCAATATTTCCCCAAAAAGCCAAAGTTGGTTTTTATTTTTAATATTATTTTCCCATGGGTAAACAAACCAATGAACTAGAGTAGAAAATATCATATATTTATATAGTCAATCCCTAGGTTATGAACAAGAGCCATTCCTAACTGTGAACTGTGCCTTTAAGAATCTATAGGTGGAGGAAAAATGAGGACCTGATGCCAGGGGCTTAAGTGGAGAGCAAATGTTTTGAGACTGATGAGGGCAACAAATGTGCAGCTGTGCTTGACACAATGTATGTTTGTATGGATTGTGAGTCGTATGAGCCCCAATAAAATTATTTTTTAAAATGAAAGCAGACTCAAGAAACAGGAAAACAGAAAGAGTTTTATAGGTCATTCTGAGCTGGTTCTCAAGGTCAGCAGTTTGAACCTACCAGCCACTCTGCAAGAAAAAGATGAGACCTGCTCCCCTAAAGATTTACAGCCTTGGAAACCTGTGGGGTTCCCTATAGAACCGCTGTGACTCAGAACTGACTCATGGCATTGAATTTGGGGGTTGGGGTTTAGCCCAGGTAAGGCAGTGCATTGATTGATCATTGTGTCGCTAACACAAAGTCAGTGATTCAAGCCCATCAGCCGCTCCATAGGAGAAAGAAGAGGCTGTCTGCTCCCATAAAGATTTATAGTCTTGGAAACCCCAAAGAGCTTATCCACTGTGTCCCATAGGTTTGCCATGAGTTAGAATTGACTTCAAAGTGGTCAGTTTTGGTTATCACAAAATAAAGGCCCAAAGCTTTTCCGATAAATTAAAAGCTACAAGTGAAGTTCATTGTGATGAAGAATGTGTTGCTAGTAGTGGTTGATTTAATTGTTTCAAAATGAGGGTAAATTTACATAACACAAAGCTGTGCTTAGCATAGTACCAACCCACTCAAAGATGGCACCACTCTGCTTAAAAATGGCAGCCGGCTGCTTACTTTGAATGCATGTGGTTTACCAAAGTCCTGCTAGCAGTCCACATCAGGTCCGTGAGACATTCACTTCTTTACCTCTTTTAAGTCTCCTATTCCAGGGATTCAACCCATAATTTTTCCATTCTAGTTGCCATGATAAATCACCCAACCTGTCAAAATCCTGGCCTTTTTCTGTTTCGTTTCTTTGCCCTTGACAGAACCATTTATGCATTAAAGTCCAATAGGAGTTGTCCAGGTGTAGATTGTTCCCAGCCTGAGGGCTGGAACTTTTTGAAGCCCATGTGTATGTGTGTGGGGGGGCAGGCAGCATTTAGTAGTATGACAACATTTCAACTCATGGGGAAAAATGGCATTATTAAATATGCAGGCCAACATTTTCAACTTCCTTTTTTTTGAGTCCTTATCTGTTAGCAACAAACCAATATTGCTACTGGGATATGTTTAATGTACACCAGAAAGAAGTGGGGAGAATAGCTAAAGCAAAAATGTCATATAGTTGATGTTGTTGAAATAAATGTGAAAGGTAGGTGAAATGTGGGGAATTACTTAATATGACCCTTTGAGCCATAACTCCTGATGTGAAGTATTATAAATTCTAGCCTCTGAGTTTGTGGTTATAATTCCACTTTGAAGGGAATTTTCTCTGTCTGAAGTGGTGGAGGCTGAAAACCGAGGCACCAGAGGCTGTGGCATGGAGACTATGGGACTGAGCAAAGAAGCCAGAGGGATAAGGAGACATGAAATAGAACAGAGGGCAGTGCAGAGACTCTGAGACTGTGAAGCGGAACAGAGGGCTAGTTTCTTGGCCCATGAGGCACAGCACATGATCAAAGGCTAAGGAGCAGATAGAACCTTGACAACTGGCTGAGGAATGGTCTTGCTATGAGCCAATGGCTGTAACCTTCCTGTTTACTGATCCTGGCTCGTGGTAACCTGTTAGCTTCCCTAATAAAGCCCCTCATCGTGAGTATTATCTAAGTTTTATGTGGCCATTGCAATAAATTATAGAGCCCAGCTGGAAAGTAGTGTCATGGAAGGAACGGTTGATGTCAGAATAAGTCAAGAAAGATAGAAAGTGGAGACGTGACTTATCCTGGGATTTGTGTGTTGTGTGGGGGACCAACCTCTACAACCGAATGGGTCCTAAGGGACAATTGTGTAATTGAAGGGTAAATTAAAGAAAATCTGACAAGGCATGCAAGGGCTCACCTCTTCTATGGAGACTGGAACCAGAGAGAGAGCTAATGTATTCTCTAACAGGCTTATGTAGTCTTGGGCTAGCAACCCCCTGGTAAGCACATTAGTAATAGGAAGGGGGATGTACTAGAGCAATGGTTCTCAACCTTCTTAATACCGCAACCCTTTAATACAGTTCCTCATGTTATGGTGACCCCCAACCATAAAATTATTTTCGTTGCTACTTCATAACTGTAATTTTGCTAGTGTTATGAATTGTAATGTAAATATCTGATATGCTGGATGTATTTTCATTGTTACTAATTAAACATAATTAAAGCATAGTGATTAATACAAAATAATATGTAATTATACATTGTGAAATATTTATGTGTTTTCCAGTGGTCTTAGATGGCCCCTGTGAAAGAGTCGTTCGACTCCCAAAGGGGTCGAAACCCACAGGTTGAGAACCGCTGTAGAGGCATCCACACGACAGTAAGGCACATACGTCACAAGGTGGGTGGGTTCTAGAGTTCAGATGGCAGCTTAACTTTGGCCAACCCTGAGCTGACTTGACCCTTAGTCCCTGTGCTCTTCTCCAGGGTAACAATCTATGATCCTTATCAGAAGGGATTGGGTACTAAGGGTGGGCAGACAATAGGGTCTGATTGCTCTTGATGGCAGACAGCCTTCAGGCAGATAACCTTTGAGTGTATTGTATTGTAAGCAACCTTGAGCTTGTAAGAAGCATCTTTAGATTGGCATTATTACCAGAGGACATTGTAGGGAATAACTTTTCGTTAGGAGACTGTGACTGGGATTGATCTCCAACTCACGAGCATGAAGGCCTTCCTCCACCAGAGTCTGCTTCCCAGACTCCTTAAGTGTCAGCTTAGAGAAGGTATCCACCTCCGCTCTCTTCCCAGTTCTCGTTTCCCACAGAATTGGATTCTCTTCCCTGTGTAGCTAGAGGAGGTCCGACATGAGCTCTGGACTGTTTTCACGGTAGATGAGAATTCATTGTTTTATCCTCTCTACTCTTGAGTGCACTTGAAAATTGTCAGAATAAACTCTTTTAAACTTTAAAGAAAACATATAATAATATCTTTGTGCCTTTGGGTTAGAAAGGGTCTCTTAGACAAGAGGCAAGACATAAAATACCTAGATCTCAGAGAAACGGATTGGAAAATCCAACTGCATGAACATTTTAAACTAATGTATGACAAAGAATGCCTTAAATTAAGTTAAAAGATGTCCCACAAATTAGGAAGAAATATTGTAATGTATATAACTGGCAGAAGATTAGCATCCAGAATACATTAAGAACTCCCACAAATCAAAGGCAATACAATAGAAAAATGGAGAAGATTTATTATCAACCAGTTCTATAAAGAGGAAACTCATAGATAATATAGTCAGCTTCCTTGTTCATCAGAAAAAAATGCCCTTTTACACATTGGATCATGAAAGAGTAAAAGCCAGATAAAACTGGGTGTGTTTCAGGCATACACAAGTAAAAGCTCTGCACATGGGATGTTAAGCTAGTACAACTCTGTGAAATGGCACAAAATGGTGAATTGGAAAATGTTGCTATCTTGAACCTCAGAAATTCCACTTTCATTTGCTTAGGTCTCCTTGCAAGCAAAACTAATGTATCATCTATAGCTTGGAATGGGATCAATGGATATATTAGAAGTTGCCAAATATCCCATCCAAATCGATGCACCATTATTCCTACCAA
Source organism: Echinops telfairi (assembly GCF_000313985.2). NCBI lineage: Eukaryota > Metazoa > Chordata > Mammalia > Afrosoricida > Tenrecidae > Echinops > Echinops telfairi. The sequence goes on from NW_022111310.1 coordinate 24,806,633, forward strand.
CAGCACATCCTCTTTTTAACATAGGCCAATTGGTAAGAGATAAAAAAGGAAAGTTCGGCTTTATTTTAAATTTTATTTTGTTGGTTACGAGTGAGGCTGTGAACTTGCATTTCTTTCTCCAAAAAGAACCGGTTTGCATCCCTTAGCTGTTGAACATGGTAGGTGACTGTCAACTGAGCATTTTCAATCCAAGCCCACTCTGAGTCACAATGGAAAACAAGGCCGACCATCAACTTTCAAAAACCCATCCATTGGAAACCCTGCCTACCCTGAGAGACATGGGGACATTGTAAGTCAGAATCAGTTCAACGGCAACTCGTTTTGAGCATCTCTAAGGACTGTTATTAATAAGAAAACGTTCCTGCTGTCACTCTTTGTAAATGTTTCCACAACTTCAATGTTTGCTCTTTGATTTGTTTACACTATGTTTGCCATTTTTTTTAAAAAGTGTGTTAAATCATATCTATTATATTTATCTTGTATGTTTGGCTTCGTGGTTTCATGCTATGGTTAGAAGAAATTTTACCGTGCCAATATCCTTTTTTTCCCTCCAGTATTCTGTTTTACTTTGCTGTTGTTGAAAATACACACCTAAACACACACACCAATTCAAATGTTGCTACATATACAATTTCCTGGCATTAATTCTTTTCTTTGAGTTCTGCAATCAATCATTCTCACCTTTGTTTCTGAATTGCTCATCCCTCCTTAACAGGAGTTCACTGCCCCCTAAGGCTCCCATCTAACCTTTCAAGTTGCTGTTGCCCATTAGATTACAGATTGATAGTTTTTAAAAGAACACAATGCTCAAACAGGCCTTTTTTTGTGTGGGCGGTATCCTGCATTTGGACAGGTAATTGCTTTTATGAAATTAAGTTGTGTTTGTTTTCAAGCTAGCTCATTACAAACTGTTCAGTGGGGTTAGTTCCTACAGCAATAAACGGGGGAGAAATATACATATATGAAAAAAAAAATTTTTGATGGCAGCATGAGAGCTGGAAAGGACCTTTGACCCCAACCATGATTTTTGTCCCCAGACTCTGTCAAGGCCATCAGGGTAAGGAGATGAACAGGGACTTGAAAGTAGCCCCTCCCCCCTCCACCTCTACTACAACCTAGATAGCACACTAACACTGAAAACAGTGCACTCCTGCAGGAGACTAAGGTTCGATTCCTGGCCAAGACATCTCAGCACAGCCACGAACTGTCTCATCAGTGAGAACTCGCTCGTTGCTCGACTGCTAGCACATTTCAAAGGAAGAGCTGGCGAGCATCTTCCAAGTCGGCCAATGAGAACCCATGAGTCACCGGTCTGGTGCGCAGCCAACTGTGGAGACGGATGTTGTCACAAGACCGGGCAGTGTCTTGTTCCGTTGGGCACAAGGTCACTGTGAAACAGGAGGCGTTCGCAGCAGCTCACAGTGACCAGATTCTCCAACTATGTGATGCAGATCTGCTGGGCGCTGACTGTGGTTCTCTTTGCAGGAGGAGCTGTGGATCTTGTGGTCTCACAGCTGCCAGGAGGAATTGGTCCGCATGCCGGGCAGCCATGTTCGCACGGACTAAACAGATACACACACAGCCCTGAAAGACTTGGGCCTACTGACCTTTGTCATCTCAGTCCCGTAGTTTGGAGTGAGCTGAGCCATTTCAGGGCAGCAGTACGGACAGATAGCAAATGATGGCGGGAGCAGCCGGGAAATAAGGAACATAGACGTGGAAGAAGCCCAGTGAGCCAGTCAGCCAACCACAGGCTCTGCGCTGCCCGTGGGTCAGAGCAGCTGGATACGGGACACACAGCCTGTGCACATACACAGCCTAAAACAGGCCTTTTTATCAGTTAAACTAAACTATTGTTCAGTCTTAAGAAGATTCCGGGGATATTTTCAGTGTACATTTTAAAGATTATTTCAAGGTAATAATTTCAGAAATTTACAGAGGCCTCGTTGGCTATGATCTGATTGACAGACTAGACTCCACCCCTTTACTCTTAATCCTCCCAAATCCCAAACTGACACCAGATTATGTAACTACCACATATGTAACTACACATGTGTGTATGTTAAAATGTCAGTGCTACCCAAAACAATCTATAGATTCTATACAAGCCCAGTAAAAAAATCCTTGAAATAGAAAAACTGATCCTTAATTCTATATGGCATGGCAAGAGGCTCCAAATAGCTTCTTTTCTTTTCTTTTCTCCTTCTTCTTCTTTTTTTTTATTTTTTTATTTTGAAGAGAAGATCCAAATGGGAGGGACACACCTGCTGGTTTTTAAAAATACTATATAACTACAATTTTCAAACCAGCCTAGGACAATTATAGCAAGAGATACACTAATGGAATAGAATTGAGAGTTCACCCTTGTCAAAAATCAATTGACCATAGATATGTGGGTTTATTTCTGGACTCTCAATCCTACAGATTGCTTTGGAGAGTATTGCCATCTTAACAATGAACATGAAGCATCTTCTCATTTGTTTAAGTCTTTAATCGCGATCGGTGTGGTTTTATGGCTTCCACTATATAAGTCGTTCACATCCCTGGTTAGATTTATTCCTAGAGATTGTATTCCTTTCAGTGTTAGTGGAAATGGAATTATTTCCCTAATTTCCCTTTCAGATTCTTGTTACTGATATACAATATTCTTTCAATTCCATCCATGTCTGCATCTACTATAGATTTGTGTCTATGCTTTCATAATTTATATTTAAATCTTTATTTAATTACAATTTAGGTTTGGCATAAGAAGGGAAGTTGGAATACAGCTTGCCACTCAGATCCCATCCAAATGATCGCCAGGAAGGCCAATTCATTTTATCCAACTTTTTCACACTGATTGAAATGCCACTGTATTAAACACTAAATTCCCTTATGTTCTGAGATCTGTTTCTGGATTCTCAACATTATTCCATTGCTTCAGCTTTACACTATCTTAATCCATAGGATTTAATAACATGTTCTCGTAGCTCATAGAGTTAGTCTCCCTCATTTGCAGATTCTTTTTCTGTCTCTTCCACATGTTTGTGTGTCCACAAGAAACCTGGAACAAGCTCATCATTACCTCTTATGATTTGTATGGGTATTACATTGAATTTACAGCAAATTCAGGGAAAATGAAGACTTTGCGATATTGATACTCCAAACAGGCGGTGCCTTTTCCATGTCTTTTGGTTGAGTGGTAACGTTTCCTTCTTTGAAGGTTTTCTGTGAGGAACAAATAAGATCCTGTAGAAGAGCTGTTAGGAAGCTAGTTGAGTGGGACTTAGTAGGCCGCTGTGTGAGGAAAGGGAGGAGTCTGGACTCTCTCCTACTGGGGGACTCAGTGCAAGATGATGCCTCTCAGTGAGACAAGGAATACAGAGCAAAAGCAGGTGTAGAGAAGAGATTATGGGGTCAGCTTCAGACTTGCTGGTTTTAAAGGACCAGTGGAACATGAAGAGGACCCCTGGAGGTGTTACACATTGTGCTGTTACACACCGTGCTGTTACACATTGTGCTGTTACACACCGTGCTGTTACACACCGTGCTGTTACACATTGTGCTGTTACACACTGTGCTGTTACACATTGTGCTGTTACACATTGTGCTGTTACACACTGTGCTGTTGACCACAAGGTCAGCCTTCTACATCCACCAGCTGCTCTGCAGGAGAGAGAGGAGATTGCTCTCTGCAATCTCAGAATCCCACAGGGACAATTCTCTGTCCTACAGGGTCACTATGTGTTGACAGTGAATTGGGTTTCGAGTATGCATGGATGTATGACATGGAGATGAACGGAGAGTGTTGGTATACTAACCAAAGGTCAATATACCAAAACCCATCAACCTATCCACAGGTATGGATTTCCAGTCTAGGAAACAGGATTGTTATGGGTTGAAATTGATCAATGGCAGTGGGTTTAGTGGGTATTCCTGGTGGGAGGTGATGGGTGGTGGTGACAGTTACATAACCTCTCAACTTGAGAAAGGGGTGGAGTCTAGCCTCTCAATCAGGTTGCAGCTTGATGACCTCATTTAGCAGTACAACGAAGGTAAATAGCTCACTGGAGGCCACACACACTCTCTGCTACACATCCCTGCTGACAAGATACATGGAGCTAAGCTGAGGGAGCCAGGTCCCTGGAGCTGGAGGAGCCACATGGATACCCATGCCAGCTCAGAGGTGCTACCACCACCACTGGATCCACAAGACTTTCCACCCACTGGCCCGTGATCTTCCTGCATTTGGCATTATTGCATGGCTGTGTGAATCTGAAGAGGAATATATGGAGTAGTATGTGGAGTAATTATGGACTTTATCTGGGCTGGGCTTTAATGTTTTCTAAATGTACAATTGTTCATTGATATAAGCTTTCTCTTCCACACCTATGTGTGTCTCTAGGTTTTTTTTCTAGTCGATCCAGACTAACACAGGGGACAATAATCAGTTTGTGCCCCATTACTGACCTAAAGGTTGGCATTGCGAGCCCACCCAGCATTGCCACAGAAAACCTGTTGATCTGTCTCCATAAATTACAGAAAAGGAACCCCAACTGAGCCTACTTCTACTCTGGAACACATGCAGTCACCATGAGTTGGAATCCACTCCCCAGCAACGCCTTTGATTTTATGGTTTGATCTTGGAAAGTTTGGAATTCCATCCTGAAGGGCTAAGGAATGCTCATGGGCTTGGAGACTGAGAAACCCAACGGAGTTTAAGCCCCTTTGGAGGTTTGGCTTATCTGCCCTTCTATGAAGGAGCCAGTGGCCCTGCAGACTAGGTTTGGGCTGCTAACCACAGGCCAGTGGTTCAAACCCACCCACAGCTTTGAGGAAATAAGATGAGATTTTCTACCCCTATAAAGATTTCCAGTCTCAGAAACCCCATATAGGGTCAGAATTGCATCAGAATTGAAGCGAATGGGGGCCCAGGAGCACTTCTATGAAAATGAATTTCCTCTCCTCACTTGGTTAGGTAGATAGGACATGAAAAGGGTCCGTCTTCCTGACTGGCGCAGAGTGGGTATGCCTAACAACTGCGCTTGGAGATGCATTTGAGGAGAGCCTGGGAAGGACATCGAAACCTGTGGGGGACGGGGCAAGAGGGGCATCTAGCTCCTGGCGAGGCTACCCAGTGCTGAACGGGGTTGTTCTTAGAACGATAGCTAGCCTTTCTAAATCAAATCACCCCAAAGAAATTAGCCCGGCTCATCATTAATCAGACCGATTCTGAGTGGGTCAAGGACACGGGACGTGGTTGGTTTGTGTGGCCCTGGATGTGAACTTTCTTTCTGTCCCATTCAAAATAGCTTGGACACTCACTGCTTCTGACAAGTAAGAATGTGGGAGGAACACAAGAAAGATTTTTCCAACCAAGAGGAAACGTCGTCCTCGGTCATCATCAGGCATGGACATTGCGGGGAGCATGTGGAATCAGTGAGTGGAGCATACAAAATGGAGTAACCATGGACAATCAAATGGCTGCCAAGAAGGCAACCGAAACTGGCCCGAATCCAAGTCTATCGAACTAAACACCTGGGGTTGTACCCCTTATCGGACTGAACACCCACGACCAAACCGATGGCAACAACACAAAAACTGTATAAAAATCCAGCTAAGAGCCGGGTGGGGCGGCTTCTTGACTGTTGAAACAGAAGAAGAGAACTCTCTCTTGCTCTTGCTGATAAGTCTTGCCCATTTTTCTTGACGTGTTATCGAGATGTGTAAATGCCTGTTGGAAGAAATGGGTTAAAAGGCTGTTTGGCTCATAGAGTGTGTTACGCTTGTGAAAGAGCCTGGCCCAGTCACTGTGCGAAGCTTCGAGACTGCAAAGGTCGCTGCCCGGTGCATAAGCCGGCTGCATCCTAAGCCACCTACTGGGGAAGACAACTAAAGACTAAAGCTCGCTGCCTTCCTTCGTGCATCAGGCAACTGGCTCCTAAGCTGTCTTCGGAACTGTCTTCAGGTACCCAAGACAATCAGGCAAATGAAGTGAACGTGCCGATGACGTGTTGGGGTGGCCCGATCAGTCATGTGATGTAAATCTGGACTGAGTGGCAGCCGCATGCACACACTGCAGAGAGATTGATGCCCATCCAAGGCCAGGGAATGCGCAGGCAGGCTGGAGAGCTCTTTCCGGCCCGTGCCAGTCAGAGTGTAAATATGCATCGCTGGCTGCTAGAGTGAGTTATGATTTCATTCTCCGACTGGTACCTGAGATCTAGAGAAGGCATTTGTCTAGTCCCTGTATCGGGTGTGACAGCTATAGCTACGTGGTCACAGGGGGGAGATCTCTGCTTAGCAGATAAATCAGGCCCCGGGAAGGAACCTGTTGTTATCAATTTGGTCTTGGAGAAAAGAAAGTGCCCTGGGCACAGTTGGGATTGTCAGTGTGTCCCCATCATCCCCGCCTCTTCCTGAAGCTTCTGTAAGGGCTGTGTCCTCTGCCTGCCCCTGTCTGGGGATGGGCCAGTGTGCAGCACCTGATCCCGCCCACGCTCGCAAGACGCTGGGAGGATTTGTATGCAAGGTCCACCTGAGTACCAGCTTCACGAGGGCAGGTCCTCATCAAGTCCTCATTCAGGGATGGGGAACGTCTAGCCCTGGGCCTGTTATCTCAAACTCACTGTCATCAGGACAATGCCTACACATGGTGACCCTATAGGACAGGGTAGAACGACCCCTATGAGTTTCTGTGACTGCAACTCTTAACAGGAGTAGAAAGCCCTATCTTTCCCCGGAGGTACACTCGGTGGTTTGGAACTGCTGGTCTTGCACTTAGTAGCCCAAAGCATAACCATGATGCCACCAGGGCTTCTTCAGGCCATATAAGGCCCATGAAATCATCAATACTAGCTAACACCACATGCCTCACTGATGCGAGACAGTTCCAGCCATCCCATTAGGGATGAGTTAATGAAATGTCTGAGCACGATGGCCCATGACTGATTTATAAATAGCCCTTGGCAGACAAAAAGGCCCCCCAGCCCTGTGGTCCATAGCCCAAGAGCTGCCCTGGACTGTTCATCTGAACTGAAAGGGGCCCAGTCCTGAGTCACAGGAGCCCACAGCCTCTGGAATAGGCCGGTCCAGGACATCCAAGATTCC
>NW_022111310.1:24813989-24817571 GCF_000313985.2 Echinops telfairi
AGGCTAGCGTCCTACGTCTGAAGTCAAACTCCAGCTCCACCACCTGTGTGAGACCAGCGAGGAATTCCACAGCTCAGCTTTCTCTCATGGACATGGATGGAGTGACCCCTTGGTGGTACTAGTGTGGAAAAAGGTAATAAGGAAGGCAGGGGCAGAGCAGGAGAGGGAAGACGAGAGTGGGAGAGAGAGAGGGAGACAAGCAAGGAAAGAGGGCGGCCAGGGAAGGAGGAGTGAGAGGGAAGGAAAGAAGACTGGGAGATCAAGGAGAAGGGAAGGGAAGAAAGGAGTGTGAAGACACCGCCCCCCCTGGGATATGAATGAATGAATGAATGAGTGAGTGAGTGAGTGATCCTAGCCCCACAGCAGAAAGATGGCGCGTTCTACCCCCGTAAAGAAAGCGCACCAGCGCACTTTGACCTGTCTGTTCGGTCGCTCTGAGTTGGAATTGATGTGACTGGTCCGCAGCAGCACGTCACCGACCTGGGAAAGGCCTGGGAACAAACCCTGGAGGCACAGGCTTCTCGGTTTCCGTGCCTTCCCTGAGCTCCACAACCCCCCCTCCCCCCCCCCAGTGCACCGTCAATGCCCAGCGCTGATTGCCCTTCCTTCTTTTGACTGTCTTCAGAGCTGCCCACCCCCTCTGAGGCCCCCATTTACCCCCTGAAGACTCATATCCCACATCTCTCCGCAGCCGAGACCACTCTCATGGCTCCACGTCCATCTTGCCGACCTCCTTGAAGACACCTTCTTCTGCACCCCAAGCTCAGCCTGTCCAAAGAGGTACCCCACACCCCACGCAGAGCCTCCTCTCAGTCAGTGGTATCGCCACCGCCCCAGCTGTTCAGGCCACAAAGCTGGTGGACACCCTGGACTGTCCGCCCCATGACCTGACAATCTCAGTGACAAGGGGATTCTAGCAAGCAGTTAGATTTTCTGTGGGGTTGAGTGGGTCCCAACTGGGCCCCTCCTCAGAGCCCCCACATGTGAGATGTATGGTTCCTCTGAAGTTGACAGATGGGTTCTGGTGGACTTGCACTGATGACCCAGTTGATCGGACTGTATCAGTCTCCATGAAAGTCCAGGCTTGGACCGGCTGAGTGTTTATGAAATGACTGTAGATAGCTTTGTCTGTGGGGAGAAGGAACCCCCACACAAGACGATCTCTGGTTTGAGAAGGACTACAGAGCATTCCTCTGCACCCCAAAGATGAACCCCGGAGAGGAAAGTGTGGGGCTTTCCTGGAGTCTCCTGTGTCCCTGCCTCCCATAAAGCGCTGAGAGAGAACCTGAGGCTACTTTCCCTTCCCCAGTATGTGAGTCCAGGTAGACTAGAGAAACAAATTCATAGACACTCATATGTGTATAAGAAAAAGCTTTATTTTTTTTACACCTTTCCCAATTTTATTTATTTATTTATTAATCATTTTATTGGGGGCTTGTACAACTCTTATCACAATCCATACATCCATCCATTGTGTCAAGCACATTTGTACATTTGTTGCCATCATCATTCTCAAAACCTTTGTTTTCTACTTGAGCCCTTGGTATCAGCTCCTCATTTTTTCCCCTCCCTCTCCACTCCCCACCAAAATATGTTCTTTGTACTTGAGCCCTTGGTATCAGCCCCTCATTTTCCCATCCCTCCCTCAAGAAAGAACTTTATATAAAAGAGCAACTGTATATTAAGAAAACATCCCAGCCCAGTCCAGATCAAGTCCATAAATCCGATATTAGCCCTTATGTCCAATACCAGTCTATAAATCCATCTTCAGACTCACGCAATACGTGCAATGATGCCGAATGCAGGAAAATCACAGGCCAGTGGGTGGAAAGTCTTGTGGACCCAGTGGTGTTGGAAGCATCTCAGCACTGGCGTGGGTCTCCACATGGCTCCTCCAGCTCCAGGGCTCTGGCTTCATCAATGTAGCTCCATCTGGTTTGTGATCAGAAATGTCTCGCAGCAAGATTGTGTGTCTACCCACAGGGAGGAAGACAGGAATTCCCATAATCCTCAGGAGAAGGTCATGCCCACACAGAGCCTCATTGGCTATGACCTGGTTGACAGGCTAGACTCCACCTCTTCACAAGTTGACAGGAAATTATGTAACTTCCCTGGGAAGAAACCAAGCACAGAGAGGAAGAGGTGTCCCATGGGACATCGCTTGGATAATTTTCAAACCCACACATTGTGACCAGTGGCAAGCAGAGCGCCCAGCACAATCGTTGCCTCTGAGACCCACGGCTAGATGTTCACGGGGTTAGGGCTCACGAGCTTTAGAGGCAGTCAGATGGTCGTTCCACCGTCCGACTACTCATGTGGCCTTGGATAAGTCACTTCACCTCTCTGAGTTTTGATTTGTAAGTAAAATAACATCAAAGTCCGTAAGTATATCCAGGTACTCTGTTCCATGGCAGGCACCTAATAGGTTTGGGTAAGTGATAACTATGGTTTTAGGAGTCCCAAGGTAACACAAACAGTTAAGCACACAACAACCAACTGAAATATTGGTGGCTCAAGACCACCCAGAGGTGCCTCAGAAGAAAGGCCTGGCAGAGGTCACTGTCATTGAAAACCCCGTGCAGTGCTACCCTGCGACACACGCACTGGGTTGCCATGAGTTGGAATCGACTCACTAGCAATTGGTTGGATTTTCAGTTGCAGCTCCAGGTTTTGTTAGGTAGCCAGACTAGGGACCAGGTTGTCTACTTGGGCATGCTCCAGAATCAGGCTCTGAGCCAGGAAGGGGCAGTACCCCTATGTGGGCGGGCTACCTGGGTGGGCCCCAATCTGGGCCAGGTGAACTTAATTCAGTCAATGGGGTCAACCATTACCATTGACCATGCCTCCCAACAGGGGGTGGTGGGTGTCTGAAAACCCAGAATCTGAAGCACCCCAGCTCTCCTTTCCTAGTGGCTCCTGGCTGGGCTGCGATTTTTCTCTGGCCTCAGGTGTCCACGTGTGGGTGAGAAGTGCGCTGAGGGTTCCTGTGTAAAACCTGAAACTTCTTCTATCCTTCATAAGACTCATGTGGATCGCAAACCAGGCTTCAGAGTGAATTCTTTCTCATGCAAGGCCAAGGACGGAGGTATTCCCACCTGGGAAACCTAACAGCTTTACTAATGATGACAATCACATTCTTTCTGCTCTGAATTCCAAGCCCTTGAAGGTGTGCTTCAAGTCTGTCTCTCCCTCCTCCCTGAAGCCTGCTTGCTTTCCACTGCCTTCACCAACAAGGGGCCGCCGCCTCTGAGGAGCTGCAAGGCCTGCCAGGAGCAGAGGAGACAAAGACGACCGGATTAGAGAGGCTAGCGTCCTACGTCTGAAGTCAAACTCCAGCTCCACCACCTGTGTGAGACCAGCGAGGAATTCCACAGCTCAGCTTTCTCTCATGGACATGAATGGAGTGACCCCTTGGTGGTACTAGTGTGGAAAAAGGTAATGAGGAAGGCAGGGGCAGAGCAGGAGAGGGAAGACAAGCAAGGAAAGAGAGGTAATTTGTTGGAAAGTACAGTGGCTCCACAGCAGAAAGATGGCGCGTTCTACCCCCGTAAAGAAAGCGCACCAGCGCACTTTGACCTGTCT
>NW_022111310.1:24817671-24827089 GCF_000313985.2 Echinops telfairi
TGAATGAATGAATGAATGAGTGAGTGAGTGAGTGATCCAAGTCCCTGCTCTCGCCAAGGCCCACAAATCACCCTTGTCCTGGCCTATGTGGGCTGGATGCCTGCCACTCGTCTCTATCATCCTACCTGAATGGGAAATCGCATGAACCCCCTTTTGCAGCCCAATTCTCAGTAAATGAAACTGATTTAAAGGGCCGTCACTCCAAGAAGTGGCAGCCGACCCAGAGCCCGCGCCGTCATCCACGTACGGTTATTCATAAGACATGACAGAGAGCCGGAGCTTTCTTTTATTCTGCCCTCCAAGTAAAGCTCTTTCAAATCAAATATTTAGGGTGGGAATATTTACCCACCCGTCAGCCAGGAAGCTCTGCTTGTCTTAAAGGCAAACATGCACAGCCAGGGTCAAGGTCTGATGTGCCCAACAGCTGTCAGCCTCACCCTTTTATAGATAAGGAAACTGAGCCAGGAAGCAGAAGAGCAGGGGCTTGAACCCAAGCCGGCTGAAGGTAGAAGCCAGGTGCTCACTATTTAGATATGTGAGGCCAGAAAGCGGAGACCAAGGATGAGCGGGCGGGCGCCTCACTATCCCGGGGTGCCCAGCGTTGCTGGAGCAGCAGGAGCTTGGGGAATGGTTCAGGAAGAGGGACTAGAACAAACCAGCTCCCTGGATCATGGGTGAGTCTAGCCCACCCGCTGACCTGAGCCAGGACTTGGTCATTTTCTCTGATGCATGAGCGAGCAAGACAGCAAAAGAACCCACACATCCAAACTGGTGCTGGCAAAGAATACTGAAGAGACGGCTGAGGGTCAGAGAAGCAGCAAATCGGTCTTAGAAGAAATACCGCCAGACTGTTCCTTAGAAGCAGGGATGGGGAGAGTCCGGTGTGCTGCCGTGGGCTGGGTCATCAGGAAGGATCCATCATGTTTGGGGAAGGAGGCAAAGATCAATGAACCCTAGGGAAACATGCAATGACATGGATTTACACAAAAGCCAAAACAATGGGCTCAGAGACCACGAAGAGGCTGTGGTGACGCTTAGTTGTATCCCACATCGGCCGCCCTGAGGCAAAGCCAACCAACAGCAATTGAGCAGAACACCAACCCGAACTGGAAGAGGCTTGAGGATGGCTCAGAGGATCAGGTAGGGAGCCTGGGCCTCATCGAAATAGGAGAGATTCGCGAACCAGGACACATTGCAGTGGCCAGCACTGTGCTTTAGGACAGTCACCTGAGAGGTGGGGACACAACCTGGATGTCTCCTCTGTGTTCCAGGAGCAAGGGATGCAGGGAAAAGATGGCATGGGCCCTTTGCTTTGCAAGGGCAGCCAGCCAGCGTGTGCAATGACCAGCCAGCGTGTGCAATGACCAACCGCCATCGAGTTGACTCCAGCTCTCAGCAGCTCCCCAGGTGCCAGCATGGAGCCATGCTCATAGGGTATTCCACGTTGTCATTGTTCAGAAACATATCACCTGGTCTTTCTGCTGAAGTGCCTGCTGTGGACTTGAACCTCCAACCTTCCAGTTAGTAGCTGAACATGTGAAGCATTTGCATCACTCAGGGACTCCGACATTTACTGGGCATTAAGCTAGCCCTCTACACAGGTTATACCCTGGTTGCTGTGCTGCCCAACCCTTTTCCACCCAGAGACACCCTGCAGGCCTTACAGAAGTAGACAGCCAAAGCTTTCTCCTGTGGAAGGACTGGTGGGTTCAAACCTTGTCCACGCACCTCCCAGGGCTCCTTGGGCCCTTCAAGGATAGCCATGAAGACCCCATGGCCTGCAAGAGTCAACCGAGGCCTAAGAAGTGAACGCATGCGCAGCCTGAGAATGGAGACGCCAAAGAAGTGGCAGCCATGAGGAGCCGCAGTCATAACAATGGCAGCGACCAGCATTTATCGAAGCTCTTGTGCATGTCACAGCCCCAGGGACAAGAGCTTCTTAAAGCGCTGGCCACCTGAATCCTCCCAGCGGCCCTGTGAGGACAAGCTCACCCTCCCCATTCAGAGGAACAAACTAGCTGAGGCTCAGAGAAGTTCAGTGCCTTCCCCAAAGACACGCGACAAGAGGGAAAGGGCTCTAGATGGATCTCCGCCATCGTGGTCCTCGGCTTTCCTGGGGCAACTGCCTGTTCAGGGAGCACCCAGAGAACATAGGGAGGCCTTCGCAGAGGCCGGGAAGCTTGGACTGGGCTGGGATGAGAAGGCGTTGGAAAGCGTCTCCTAGAAGCAGCCCCAGGTGCCCACGTGTGTGCAGGAATCAGACATCTGCACCATGGGGAGAATGAGCTGGGGAGAAACAGTCGGAACCTGGAGGACGGACCTGGTATGCGAAGCTGAGGAGCCCTGACTGCTGCAGGCAACCGGAAGCCATCCTGAGGGCTGATGGGTTTAAACCACGTGTGAGACAGCTTCAGAGCAGAGGAACAATGGCAGCCAGGACATGGGTCACAAAGGGCTCCTTTGATGCACCCAATTTATTGGCCACCTACTGTGTGCCAGGCACTGTGCAGACTTTCTCTTTGTCATGCATGGCCGGCTTAATTGCCCAATTGCATAGATGAGGAAGTCCGCTCTGGGAGGGGGTGCCCTCAGAGGGGGCTTCTTTTGTGAGGCAGCTTTCCTGCCCCCAGGAGGGCCTCCCCTGAGGCCCAGGGGCAGCCCCTGCTCCCCTTCCGGAAGACCCAGAGCTGACAGCACAGTTTGTCCCTTCACACCTGCCCTTGCAGGCGCCGGTCAGATGCCTACTGTGTGCTGCCCTCCCTGGGCTTTGGGAAGGAGTCTGGGGCCCACCGACTTCCTGCTGAGTTCATCAAAAGGAAACAAATCACTCTCCAAGCAGCCATCCCCGCACGACTCCTGGCCTGGCTCTCTAAACAATTACTTCCAGGCACATTAGCAGCCAGGCACTAAATGCTGAAGTGTGTGTTTCCTGCTCCGCGGGCTTGGTTATCGCTGACTCTGCACGGGTGACTCTTTAAGACAGGGCTTGAGAGCTGGGGAGGGCCCTAGATCGAAGATCAGCCTGGGGGCCAGGCACAGCATCCCCCTACAAGGAGCTCAAGCCTCTTAGGTTTAAAAAGCTGGGAGTTGTGGGGCACAGCGGGGGATACACAAGTGCGTTCTTAAGGGCAACATCAGACCTTACAAGCCACAAGTGAAGAAGGGGGTGTCGGAGGGCCGGAGGGAGGGAGGGAGGAAGGGGACGGCTATTGAAAGGCCACCGGGGGAAGTAGATGGAGAGCAGAACCGGGAGGACAGAAGAAATCCAACCCAGTGCGATGTCTGGGAGTAAGGAGTGTCATGTCTGAGGGACTCCAAGGTTTCTCGAGTGGGCTCATCCCCCGGTTCTTCGCTTCGCACGAGCAAAGAATTCACAGCCAAAGCCCGTTTTGTAATCCGAGTGGTTTTGATGAAGGACAGGACGGGTTTCAGGTGTTAGTCTCCAGGGGGTAGCTGCTATCCCCAGAAGCTGCCAACTCGTGCCGAAGCTGTGCAGAAGCTCACACCTGGGCATGAACAACCACGTGGAAAAGAGCACCCCCACGTGCGCAAGGGGGGCCAGAGAGCAAGAGAGGCAAGAGCATGGGCTCAGAGCCGGCCATGAGGGGCCCGCCCAGGCACGCAGGGGCATTCCCCGCCCCCTCCCACCTGCAGACCGGGAACTTGGTAGAAGAGAGCGACCCTTCCCACAGCCAAGAGATGTCAAGCCTCTGGCTGGGGAGACCTGGTTGATGTGTTGGTTGACCCGATTGGCTGTGTTAAGCCCACCTGGGTGATGTCATGGGTCCGGGCCTAGTATGGGCTGGCCAGGTATCTGGCTGGGGGCTTGAATTTGAGCATGCTCAGTTTGGGGGTTTTCCGTAGGTGTTTAATGGTTGCCTGATTTTCTTCCAACCTCTTCTAGGGGGCTTGTACAGGCATGGGAGGGACAACTACCCTTGTCCCTGAATCTAGCTACCTAACAGGACCGATCAGGTGCTATTCACATCCTTTCACATTTATTGAGAATGTACCTTCATCTTACGGTCACACCAGCAGCCAAGGTCACCTGGTGGCTTTAAGCACCAGAAGACCCTAGCTCGGATCCCCACCTCCCCTTGCAGGTCACAGGCCTTGCAGCACCTCCAGCTTTCCTCTGGGCTTGAGTATGGGACAATGATTTCTCCCAGTCCCCTCGGGTTACCAGGGTGGGTCTCTTGTGGGCTGCCCACCCCATTTCCTGGCTGCAGCACCCACACTGGACACAACCTGACTCCTCTCCCTTCCCTACCAGCACCCCTGCCTCAAGGTTGTATGCAGGCAAGCTTCCAGGCAGCACATGCCATCCTCTCAGCTCTACCATCCTAGCACCAAGGGACCTCCTCTCCCCTCCCCACGTCTCCCGACATATCCTTCTCAGCGCCCTCACACTCACCTGTCCCCTGGCACCCCCTCCAGCCACTCGCACACTCCTCCCCCCTGGGAAGTGCTTTCATCCTTCCTGCCTCTGGGCTTTTGCACGGGCTGACTGCTCACCGGCAGTGTTCTTCCCTCCAACTGGCGGAGGGAGATGGGTGATCGGAAATCCCACAGACAGAGGTGTCCGTGAGGGAGCGGGGTGGTGCAGCAGCTGCCCCTGCAGGAGACACCTAGGCCAGAAGCACCAATCTGGGAGGCTAGCGAGGAGGTGGCTAGTGGAGAGCCGAGGAGAAAGGCTGGAGGGATAAGCACTCCCTTGCACATTCAGCTCTGACAGTCAGTGATTTTGTGAAAGCTGGAAACGTCCTTGAAAGGGGGAGGGAGGAGTGCAGTTCATGCTCTCAGCTCAGACCCAGAGCTGGAAGGGGCTTATTATCCTCCATCTCCTTGCAGCAGGCATCACGCCCGCTGACATCTGATTGTGGGCACTAATGAAGAGGCGTGTCTGTGGCCTGATATCCTGTCATCAAGGGCTCTGAGGGCTGACCTCTTAGCCACTGGCCCCTCCCCTGGAAACCACTGCATCCTTGGGGCAGCACGTGGCTGGTCTTCTGCAGGTAGCTTTTCATCCCAGGGCCAGGCTTTGCAGAGGACTATGGAGCTGTTGCATGTGCCCTTGACTGTCAGAAGCTGGTTTTATGAGAAACAAGAAAAGAGAAAGCCATGTACCCCAAGAGGGTACACTGGACCAGGAGAGCAACTGTGATCTGGGGGTGCTGGTAGAAAACTCCCTGTTGCTGTAGGAGAAAACAGCTCCAATTCAAAGTATTTTATAGAGACCCATTTCTTATGTCTGAAACAGAACCAAGACCAGTCATCGGACGAGGCAGACCATCAGCATGGAGCATCATGGTGTCCAAGGACTCACAGCCACACGACCTGGAGGTAAAGGAAATTGTTACCAAATCATGATTAACAGCAGATCAATCCATGACAGTCGCAGGCGGGGCTATAGAAGTAGGAATGGACCAGGATTGGAATACATACACAAACATCTTAGGAAAGTTTGCAAGATTGGTCCAGGGCCCTCCAACCCCCAAAGATAGAGTATGACTCATGAGTGTGTGGCCCTCCCTCACTGCCACCAAGTTGATTGTGACTCACAGGGACTCTATAGGGTCGATTAGAACTGCCCCTGTGGGTAACTAAAATGGTAACCCCTTAAGGGAGTAAAAGCTTCCTCTTTCTTCCACAGCTGGGCTGGTGGTTTTGTTAGATCTCTCTGGAGCTAGATTTATACCTCGGTCCTTGGCTCTGCGCGCGCGCGAGAAAGAATTCACGCCGAAGCCTGGTTCGTGATCGAAGTGAGTTTTATGAGGGTTAGAAGAAGTTTCAGGTTTACAGGGCACCCAAGGGGCTCCTCCCGGACATGCGGCCTGGCTGGAAGTGGCTCCGAGTCCCGCAAAGCGTCCCAAAGTTCCGCCAAAGCTCTCTGCGCCTAAGTTCTCTCTCTCTCTCCCCAGCCAAAGTTTTCTGCGCCTAAGTTCTCTCTCCCTCTCTTTCTCTCCCCTCCGGGCTTCTGCCTTTTCAAGAATTCCACGGGGAGTCTTGGTGGACAACCCCTGATCGACCCCATTGGCTGAATTGAATTCCCTGGCTAGGTGAGCCAATTCAAGTTCACGCCCACCCCTGCCTACCAGAGGGAACCCTGAGCATGTGCAGTGCGCCACTCCTTTGTTTCCCTAGCTTGGCCCTCTGGGCACACGTTAAGGGACATCCCCCAGTCCGATGCTGGCCTTCCTAACAGTTTCAAACTGTTGACTTTGCAGTTAGCAACCCAGCATGTAACCACTGTGCCACCAGGGCTCCTGTGAAGTGGCTTAGGCCTTTAAATTCCCCGCCTACATGTGCCCTCCCCTTCCCGCCCCAGGGAACACTGTGCTGGGGATGCAGACATCCCGGTGCAGGACTTCCTTCAGACAAAGATTCTGTTTGGCACCTTTTCTCAATTTAGAAAAGTGTGCGTGCATGCACACTGAGAGCTCACAGGAGAACCTTAGGCTTGACCTCCTCCAGGCAGTCCCCCACCAGCCCGCAGGTTACCTGTCTGAAATGTCACCAAAGTGGCGGGCCCCAAAGTAGGACATGATTTGAGAACATAACACCAATTTGGCATTCTGTTTAAATGTAAGTTCTAGAAATAGATGCTTCCCAAACTAACCAGGTTCGTCAGTATTCCAGCCCGTCTCCGTCAGTATTCCAGCCCGTCTCCGTCAGGTTCCGAGGTGGTTGCCTCTAATGAATATAAGTGTTGGAGGCAGGGCCCTGGTGCTTTTTATTAAAGTAATCATATTAGTTGATTTCTAAGTCATAGACACCTGATCGTATTACATAATATTTACTCATTAAATGACGATTAGATGTAAATGAGTGTCTACATTATTGTATATTAAATATACTGCATGTGTTCAGGAAGCTATAGCCATCGAGTCAATTCCAACTCAGAGGGACCCTATAGGACAGAGTGAAACTGTCCCTTTGGGTTTCTGAGACTCTAAATCTCTACAGGAGTAGACTCTTCCATGGGCTTGAACTGCTGACCTTGTGATTAGCAGTTCAAGGTGTAACCCACTACACAACCAGAGCTCCTTTGAATATAATTGCGTTAAATATATATGAGGGGAGTTCAAAAGGTCTGCAGGAGAATGCCATTATCTTTTCATTCCATTTTTCCATGCACTTTTGGAGCCCCCTTGTATGTTATGGAGAGATCGATCTTTTTTGTAACTCCCACCTCTATCATTGAGGCAACTTTCACTCACCCTACAGGGCAAGGTAGGATCACCCCTGTGGGTTTTCCCCAGACTAGAACTCTTGACAGGAGTAAAAAGGTCACCTTTCCCCTGAGAAGCGGCTGGTGGTCTCAAACTACTGATCTCAGGTTTAGCAGCCCAAGGTGAGCCCACTAGACCACCAGGCTCAACTGGAAGGAGGTCCCACTTTTGTAACAAGGAATCCTTTGATGGCACGAATGGCTAAGCCTTTAACTACTAGCCGAAAAGTTGTCGGTGCCAACCTGTGGGGGAGTCAAATACTGAAACAACAGGCTCCCTGTCCTAAGGACCGTGTTAAGTATGAAGAATACATACTGAAAGGTAGTTTATTATTTCATACAGTTAATAGTTAAACAAGAACAATGAAAGAAGTACACAAAACTACATTGTGCCACACGCGTTTTAAAATATTAAGTAATATATATGCCGAAAAATGAAACTGCTAAGATATTCCCATATTGCTTTTTGATTGCCGCCCTCACATGCAAAAATCTCTGCTTTTATCCAAGTATCATCAGCTGCGTGGTTGATCGTTTCACTGTACGGGTAGGATCCCGTTCCTTTAGAGGCAGGCCAATTAGACAATAATTAATGTGTTTGTTACGTTAGAGACAGTATTTTTTGATACGTTAGAAACAATCTTTTTAGCTCTTTGAACACTTTCAGGAATTGCATAATTCATCCATAGTGTCTCGAGGGCACAGCACAAACCTGAACTGAAGGACAGCCTGTCCCCCTCCCGTTACCTGTCACTTTTTATCTTTATGTTGTGTGTTTGGTTATAGAGTAGCAAATGCACGGGAATAAAAATGTAGTATTCCATCAAAAGAATAACGAGTTTTATAAAAGGAATAAATATTACAAGTATAGTTCCATCTAATTAAAAAAAACCACTTTATTGCATTTCGTCAGCATATCACACAATTCAATAGTTCAAACTTATCAAGAAGAGCTGCGCAGTCGTTACAACCATCAATGTTGGGACATTTTCTTCTTCCCTGTACTCATTGTCATTAGTGTAATTTTTTATGGTGACATAAATATTCACAACAAAACATTCCAATTCAATAACTTCCACATGTATAATTCAGTGCCATTGATTAGACTTTTTATGTTGTGCGACCAATGTTGACATCCTTTTCCAAATTATTCCACCACTATCACCATAAACTCAGTGCCCCCTAAGCAAAAACTCTTCCTCCTTCAACTATTGGTCAACTTTGGGGGTTTTTAGTAGTTTTCTTGATATGATATTAACATATCATATGCTTCCATAGTTCAGTTGCCTTTAAACATAGTTGTATAATTTTTATACCTATGGACAAAAAGAACATTACTACATCCGCTTAGAATACAGTGCTGTGCAGATGAACTTGGAAAAAGAATGAGGAATGTAAATTTGTGATTTCCACACTGGGCATCTTAGAGGACCCTGATGACAAGTACCATCCTAATAACTTGTTCGCCCAACTCAACAGAAATTAGGTACGGTAAGCCTCTGGGGAATCCCCTCTGACCACGGAGCAGGGATGTGAATAGCCTTGCAGAACGAGTTGGAAAATGAATTGTTGCGGATGAATTTAGGTTAAAATTTAGCACACTATCATTTGATCTCCCTTATGATCCATTTAAATTTGTTCTAGTGTTTAAGATTTTCTTCTTTCTTTTCCATTGAGATTTTTCTGTTTTACTTTGTTATTCTTGTTAGTTTTTTTTGTTTGTTTGCTTGTTAATGTTTTGCTGTATATGAATCCAAGATGGTAAATCTATAGTGGCTGTAACTGGATTGATTAATGGTCCCTTGGGGGTATAGCAGGGGAGGTTGGAGGGAAATGGGGAGCTAATGACAAGTACAAGTATGAAGAAAAAGTTCTAAAATTGATTGTGGTGATGATTGTACAACTCTTCTGGATGTGATTGAACTATTGAATGGTATGCTATGTGAATTATATGCCAATTAAACTGTTGGGGGAAAAAATAGGTATTGGTTTTGTGGAACCGATGCTGCCCAGCTGAATCCCACCACTGGTGCACACCCACCGAGAGGTGCTGAAAAACATCAGCCTGGTAATCTACTCCCAAGAACTCACAGCCCTGAAATCCCTATGAGCTCTCTGCTCTGACACAGTGAGGGTGCTCTGCGAAGCACTGACCCCCACCCCCCCACCCCGCTGTCATCATAAGGA
>NW_022111310.1:24828392-24831151 GCF_000313985.2 Echinops telfairi
CCACCATCCTATATAAATATATTTACATATGTACATGCCTGTATTTAGACCTCTATAAATACCCTTTGTCACCTAGTTCTTTCCTCTATTTCCTTTTACAGAAAAACTGATTCTTAACATGACCTGGATGGTAGGTAACTCTGCTCCTGAATGATCTTCTTCAGAATCCAAAAGACAAGACATTTATTTCTCTCTGCCAACCCTTCCTCTTCTTAGGTCTACACCAGACCTTGGGGGTCAGCAATGTGATGCCTCTTTGCTGGAATTCACTTTGTTCTTTTTTACCCAGGGCTTGACAAATGTGCTTTCCATAGACATGCTTTTCATTTTGTTTGGGTTTTTTTGTTTTAAATTTATTTTAAAAACATTTTATTGGCACATCGTCCACATATCATACAATTCACTGGTTTAACCGTATTGAGAAGAGTTTTACCATCTTTACCACAATCAATTTTAGAACATTTTCTTTTTCCCCATACCCATTGTTATTCATGTAATTTTTTCCCCAATTTTGGCAAAAATGTACACAGCAAGACACTCACCGCTTCAAAAACATCTACACAAGTCCTTCAGTGCCACTGATTATGCTCTTCCTGTGGGATGATCATGATGGCTATCCAGGGTCCATTTGTGGGGGGCCAGGTTTTAGGGACTCAACATGTGGAGGATCTCTCTGCTACAAATGCTGAGAATTTGGAGGCCAACAATCAAGTTCAAATCACAAAAACACGGGACACAGAACGGTAGTGCCAGGGTCCCTGGTGTTCACACAGGAGGGCAAGCTTGCCCAAGGTCTCATTCCTAGAGCTTGCTCTTGGAGCTGGGGCTTCCATGGCTGGCGGGCCTGGGGTTGGTACTGGAGGCCCAGCTGAGCATAGGCTGTCCTAAGGCCTGTCAAGGCTGGCTCCAGCCCACACCAGCCACATGAACTTCCCCATGCATTCCTAGGACCCCAAGGTTCCTCCCTCTGCCCTCTCCTAAAAAGCCCTCTCCTGACAGCCTCCCACACTCTCAGATCCCTCGGGCAGAGCTGCAATAATGAAGACAGCTAACAACTAGAGCATGTATTATGTGCCTGGGAGATGATAAAGTCACTAATGTTAAGCAAAGGACTCATGTATTCATGTAGTAAGTGCTTTGCAACCATTTCTATTTCATCTGAAATCCATGCTGTAAGGCCACCTCGAGAAAACAAGTAACCGAGTTCAGTGGCCCAGCCAAGTCCCCTCCGCTCCCTCAGCCTGCACACACCGAACCAGAACCACCTCTTCAATCTGACCCATCCTGGGCTCTGGGGAGGCCACAGATATGCCACATATGGTTGTCATGGGGGTGGGAGAGGAGTTGTAAGCAAAGGCTACTCTTCTGGTTCCCACTCACCCTTCTCACTCCAGCCCAGCTTCTAGATCTCCGTGTCTGTTCGTCCTGGGGACATAGGACTCTGAGGGCTGGGATGATCCTGGGTTTTCTTAAACTTAAGTTTGCCAAGACACCGAAGGGAAACAATGGCTCCGCTCTGAGGTTCTATCAAGGATGCCAATGCTCAGAGTAGAATGTCAGCCCAAAGAACCACTGGCTGCATGTCTGAGACTGGCCAGGTGTGAAGGTTATTCCTTTGCTCTGGGCCACATGCCAGCAGCTGCTGTGGGGCTCTGTCTGTGTGGATGGCTGGCCCCAAGCTCAGCCCTTCCATTGTTCTCAGAAGGAGGGCTGTTTCCCCAGGTTTGGCCTGACAAGTCCAACCTAGACTATTAGGAATCATATGAAGGATGGGGCTACAACAGGCCATATTTATACCACCCACGCTGCAGGCCCCTCCCTTCTGAAAAGCTTCCCTACTTCGCTCCCCACTTCGGCTCCCACATGGTCCTGAGTTTCCTCAACTTCAGCTACTTCCCGCAGTCGCCTTGTAATCATCTGCTCTTTGCCTGTCTCGGATTCAGAACTGGAGGCCTCTGAGAGCAGAGGTGGGCCTCGTCCTGTTTTGGACAACCAGTCACTCTGATAAAACTTGAGCCAGAATAGACGTTCAATTAAAGTTGGAGGGAGGAAATGGAGGCAGTAAGGCAAGCATTTAAGAAGAGGCAGCTGACCATGATAAGAACAGTTCATTTGATCTTGGTTTCAAATCAACCTAAATTGGAATCCAATTCTAATCATCCTACTGACCTAATTCCTAGATGGTCAAGAGACTTAATCCCCTTCCCCCAAGGGGCACTAAGACCAGGATGTGCTGGGAGTCCACAAGTTCTTACTGACGTGTTCCTCTCTCCAGGTTCATGAACCCAATTTGCTTCATCAGACATTTTGCTCTCACTACACACACTGTGTGAATCTGGGTTGACTAGAGAAACAAATTCAGGGAGACACTCATATGTGTATAAGCAAGACCTTTATATGCAAGAGCAATTAAATATTGAGAAAACATCCCAGTGCAGTCCAGATCGAGTCCATAAGTCCAATATTAGCCCATATGTCCGATACCGATCTATAAATGTCTTCAGACTCATGAAACGCATGCAATGATGCCTAATGCAGGAGGATCACAGGCCAGTGGGTGGAAAGCCTTGTGGATCCAGTGGCAGTGGAAGCATCTCAACACTGGCAGGGGTCTCCACGTGGCTCCTCCAGCTCCCGGGCTCTAGGGTAGCTCCATGTGTCTTCTCAACAGGAACGTCTCACAGGGAGTGAGCGTGTGTCCCACCTCCAAATGAGGTCATCAAGCTGCGACCTGATTGACAGGCTAAACTCCACCCCTT
>NW_022111310.1:24833027-24834527 GCF_000313985.2 Echinops telfairi
TTTTTACCATGCTTTGCTATAGCACCACATTAAGTGACCACCTCATGGGAGCAAGCGTTGAAGAGGGCCATGGCATAAGAACTAGCTGTTCTTAGATTTGGGTTACAATTAAGTGCCATCTCAAAATCCACTCACATATCTATGGTTTTATATGTGCCTGGTTCACTTTAAAGATATCATTATTATTTTGTTCACGGGCAGTATAAATTATCCCCATGGAACATACAATGGTTCTAGTGATATTACCATTAATTACAGAATTTGAACACTGTCAAGAAAAAGAAGGTATACATGGATAGTACTCTTTTTTCAGACCAGAATGCAGGGATTCTTGATTTGTACAGATTAACAACTTAGGTGATTGGACACTACACAATGAGGGTTGGAGAGAGGGCAAAGTTTTCAACAGGGTAGAACTGGCTAAACATGACATAAACAGTGGTCATGAGCATCTTTACATGTGTTTATTAACCATTTGCCTGTCACTGTTGGTGAACTGTCTGTTCGTGTCGTTTGACCATTTTTTAATTGGATCATTTGTTATTTTCTTATTAAGGTGTTTCAGAATTCTATAGCTTTTGGTAATTAGACCTTGTCCACTGTGTCATTGCTAAAGATTTTCCCAATCTGTGAGCTCCCGTTTTGCTCTGTTGATGAAGTCTTTTGATGTGCAGAAGTGTTCTGTTTGTAGGAGGTCCCCGTCGTCTACTCTGCCCTCCACTATGTGTGCATCCGTGATGATCGTTGGTAGTCTGCGCACACTCTGCATTAGGGCTTTATGCGTGTCCCAACTTCTCATTGAGGGTCCTTATAGCTTCAGCATTTATATTTAGGTCTCTACCCCATATTGAGTTTGTTTTTGTGCATGGGTCCTGTTTCATTCTTCGGCATACGACGATCCATTTTTAAGGTATTAGATCCATTTCATTCTTCTGCATATGGAGGTCCACTTGTTCCAAGGTCATTTATTGAAGAGACTATCCCTATCCTATTTTGATGTTGGTCCTTTGTCATGAATCAGTTGCCTGTAGGTGGACGCATTTACATGTAGGTGTTCTGTTCTGTGTATCTGTCATTGCACCAGTGCCAGGCTGTTTTGATGACTGTGGCTACATAGTAGGTTTTGGAAGTCAATAGTGTGAAGTCTCCTACCTGGTTCTTCTTTTTAAGGGGTTCTTTGTTTATTCTAGGACTCATCACTCTCCATATGAAGTTGGTAAGGTCCCACTAATTATAACTCCTCCCAATTTCCTCCCATGTGGCCTCCTTTTCATTCCAATTCATCCCATGCCATTTTTCGCTAGAAGCACTGTCACCAGTCTTCCAGCCCCAAGTCCCACCCTCTTACAAGTCAAGTGTGTTAGTCTGGGTAGACTAGAGAAACAAATTCATAGACATGTGTAAAAGAAAGAAGTGTATATATAAGAGCAATTGAATATTGAGAAAACATCCCAGCCCAGATCAAGTCCATAAGTCCAATATTAGCCCATATGTCCAATA
>NW_022111310.1:24836242-24838121 GCF_000313985.2 Echinops telfairi
AGCCCCTGTGAGTGACAGTGCGGCGAGCTCCTCTTGCCTTCTCTTCTCTCGGTGATGGACAAGCCCTGTGAGTCGCCATGAACCAAGGTGGAGAGACAGGGGCTTGAAATGAGGCATCCTCTGCTCCCTTGGGTCCCGGGACCACCAACACCGTCGGAATCCCGGAGGACACTGACAGGGACGGAGATGAGGACTTGAAAGAGACCGTGGCAGAGGAAGGCAAGCTCAAGCATCAGGACGTCTCAGATTGAACAGCACCCAAAAGGGAAGACACATCATTACTTACTCCTACGGCCAAAGAACTGAAACTGGATCCCAAAGAAAAGAAGCAGAAAGAGGAGGAAGACGAGATTCAGAAGATGCAAATCCTGGTTTCTTCTTTTTCTGAGGAGCAGCTGAATCATTAGGAGATGTATTGTGGGCAGCTTTCCCCAAGGCAGCCATTCAAAGGCTGATCCAGTCCATCACTGGCACCTCGGTATCTCAGCACGTGGTCATTGCTATGTCGGGCATTTCCAAGGTCTTCGTGGGAGAGGTGGTCGAAGAAGCACTGGATGTGTGTGACAAGTGGGGAGAAATGCCACCACTCCAACCCAAGCAGATGAGAGAGGCTGTTCGGAGGTTAAAATCAAAGGGGTAGATCCCCAACTTGAAGCACAAAAAATCATCTTCTTCTAGGCCAAAGCCGAGAAGGGCCGGTCACTGAAAATCGTCCTGGCTCATCTTCCTGGCCAGGAGGCCGCCCACTCTGGTGCTTCACGTTCCAACAAGGGCTGTAATGCTGTCCTCAAAACTGACGGCACACGTAGAAGCTGACCAGTTGGAAGAAGAAAGGGGCAAGGACATCACGCATTCTCTGGACCCAGGAGCCACTTTCCGAAAGAGACAGGTGGTCTCACACGGAAGCCTGAAGTTCCTCTGACCGACGATATTTCTTACATGTGGGGTTACGTGACGAAACCAGCAGGGACTTTCGACTGTGATACCCTGATACCTAGTGAGAACAGTCATCCTTGCCAACGTTTGATTCGCCACTGGATTCTGGTGAGGGATCATTCAACTCTTTTCCAGTTGTAATAGGGAGATACACATCATTCTCTTTGGGCGTCAGAGTAAAACTGGTCCTCTTTTTGTGAAAAAGCCCTTCCTATTTTCTACTTAAATCATTAAATTCTCTCATTAAAAAAGAAAAGAAAGAAAGAAATTTCTCGTGCTGAGTAGTGATACCAGGAGGTGGGGGAGGAAGGGGGAACTGATCACAAGGATCTATGTATAACCCCCTCTCTGGGGGATGGACAATAGAAGAGTGGGTGAAGGGAGACATCAGACAGTGTAAGACATGACAAAATAATAATAATAATTTATAAATTATCAAGTGTTCCTGAGGGAGGGAATGTAGGGGGAGGGAGAGGGAAAAAATGAGGAGCTGATGCCAAAGACTCAAGTAGAAAGAAAATGTTTTGAGAATGATGACAACATACATACAAATGTGCTTGACACAATGGATGGATGTATGGATTTTGATAAGAGTTGCACAAGCCCCCAATAAAATGATTAAAAAAAAGAAATGTGCCATTGTGGAGGCTGGCAAGTCCCAAATCCATGGGTCAGACAGCAAGTGGGAGGCTTCCCTGACTCACATGTCAGTCCTTTTGTAAAGTCAGACAAAACCCAAATCAGCACGTCTAACAGCAGTTTGCTACATCACAGGGCTGTGGGAACTGGCAAACCCTAAAATCTGTACACCAAGTAGCAGACTGCTGGCTCACACCCCATAAACTGGAGGTCAGGTGATAACCAGTCAGATGCAGGATGGGAAAAGGGTAAGTTTTTCCAGAACATCCATTCCGATTGGATGCAGGCCACACCCCCAAGAAAA
>NW_022111310.1:24839262-24840740 GCF_000313985.2 Echinops telfairi
CCGACGTCTCCCTTCACCCAATTTTCTGTCGTCTGTCCCCCAGGGAGGAGGTTATATGTAAATCCCTTCCTACCCCAGCCTTCCCCAACCCAAGCTCTATGTCTTATCTGTAAGCCCTGCACTATACAAAATTCTACCTGTGATGCCTGATAAGACTAGAGCGAAGGTATTCATAGCACAAAGAGTGACATGGGCTGTCTGGGAACTAAGGAGACATCCCCGAAAGCCCTGCCATGAACTTGGTGTTACCTCACCCTGGGCTCCTGGGCAGCATCCGTCTCACAAGGTATGAGGAGAAGTGACATTTGCCAAGCACATACAAAGATGGGCCAAACTCCTGAGTGAGCGGATCTCAGTTAATCTGCACAGGAAGAAATCAGGGAAGTGAAATAATTTGTCTAAGAACACACAGCCAGTGGTGACAAAGCCAGAACTGGAACCCAGAACTTTCTGAGTTCTCACACCTATCATTCCCTTAGGAGGTTTTAACATTAAGTCTCATGGTTTTTACTCAGTACATAGTAAACCCTTCCTTGACCACACGATCTATATTCCTCAGGCCACTCACATTACTTGTAGAGCCAGCACGCAGGACAGCATCCTGCATATGGCAAGCGCTGAATAAACCTTTCTTGTTGGCCTGATGAGGGAGCTAAAACCAAACCAAACCCACTGCCGCCAAGTGGGTTCTGACCCCTGGCAACCTCGACAGGGTTTCAGAGCTTGGACTCTTTACAGAAGCACAGAGCCTAGTCTTTCTTGTGCCGAGTGGCTGGTGGGTTTAAGCCATTCACTGTTTGGTGAGCAGCTCAGTACTGAGTCCACAGTGCCACCAGGATTTTTTTTTCAATTGATCGTTTTACTGCGGGCTCTTACAGACATTATAACAATCCATAAATCAATTACATCAAGCGACCTTGCACGGAAGCTGCCCTCATCCTTTTCAAAACATTTTCTTTCTACTTGAGCCCCTTGGTAGCAGCTCCTCTTTCTGGCTTCTTGATGATGGGGATGAGGGGAACCTCAAGACGGCAGGTGGGAAACTTAAACCCGCCTCCTGTTCCAGCCACGCCTTAGCTTCCTGCTATCCTTGCTGTCGCACAGTTTCCAAATCTGTGATTAGGCCTGGTCTTCAATGGCACATCCAGATTGACCATCATCTGCAACGAGCACCTACTGGGTGCCTGTCCCTGCACCGCACCCATTCCACACTCCAGTTCACCGAACCCCACATAAGATTGCAGGGTCTCTCTTAACTAAAAGGAAGAACAACTTCTTTGAGATCAGCTGTTTCATGAGTGCTTGTATTAGTCTGGGAACTTTAGAGAAACAAATCCACAGAAACTCATGAATAAGAGAGAGTATTTTTAAATCATTTTATTGGGGGCTCGTACAATTTTTTGTTTACTGTTGAACATTTTTTATTTTAATTTTTTAAAATCATTTTATTGGGGGCTCATACAATTCTTATCACAATC
>NW_022111310.1:24842039-24843098 GCF_000313985.2 Echinops telfairi
TCAGCACCACCTCCTTACTCCCGCCTCCCCATCTCCTGTGTCACCCCAGAACCATTGGTCCCGTTGTTTTCTCCTTCAGGCTATTCATCCAGTCTCTCTTATCTAGATCGATCTGTAGAGATAATAATATGCACCAAAAATCAAGCCATCACAATACAGGCGATGAATGAGAACACAGAAATGACAACAAAAAAGAAAACTAATGACCCATAGAAGAAGAAATTAATTAAAAGAAAAACTTTTTAAGAAGAAAAACCTGTAAATAGCTCAAGGTCTAATTTTTTTATCTCTAGGCATGTCCTTCAGTCGGGTCCTATGGGTCCCCAGAGTCTGTCCTTTGTACTCCCTCAGGAGCTCCCTGCTCTGCTCCCACGATTGCTCTGCCACACACCTTTAGTGGTTTGCCTTAGTGTCACAGGTCAGTCTGGGCCAGTCCCGACACTGAGTCTCCAATGTTGTCCCCCGTAGGGCCCTGGGCCAGCAAGGGATGGCGTGTCTCGTAGATCAACCATATGGTCCACTCTGTGCATTGGCTGTTCAGAGAGGGGATATCATCCTCCAGGCCTGGTGGGCCAGGATGTGCTCCACTCTCTCTTCCTCCCCCTTCATTTGCTCCCATGTGCTCTGATCAGACATGCCCCTCTCCCCAAGCTGCAGTTTCAGTGCCATCCTCTCAAATAGATTCTTCTGGGGGGAGGGGCAGTTGTCCACATAGCTGGTATGGGGGCCGAGCCTTCAGGCCCCTCCACTGGCTCCCCACTCCTTGCCGGCACACTGCATTTGTCTGGCACTGGCTTTAAGTCTGGTCCCTCTTTCCCCGTGGAGACACAAACAATACCCTCCCCTTGGGTGGGTCACTGCCCTATTCCCCCACCACACATCTTTTTTTTTCCTTTCCCTTTTCCTCCCTCCACACCCCCTTTTTAGTTGGCTACCATATGTACTCCTGGATTTGGTCTAACCCCTGCCATACTACCTGGACCTCACTCCTGGAATGTTTGTATACAGTAGCTTTTTCCCTGTGGGGGGCTTGTACAATTCTTATCACAATCCATACAT
>NW_022111310.1:24843977-24845971 GCF_000313985.2 Echinops telfairi
ATTGAATACATTGTGATTTTATGTTAGAATTTTAAAAATCTGGGAATGGGCCAGAAATGTCTAAGAATGACTTGGTCTTCAGGGATCTCTAAATGTGACGTGGAAATTGGATTGGAATGGAATACACCATCATCCAGTTGTACTTTGGTCCTTTATGATGGACTCGTGGACAGCCGGCTCAGGCAGTGGCATGGGGGCTACATGGCTCTTTCTGGGTGGGAATTTTCATGCCATGAGTCAAATCCTTGAGAATGGTTTTGGTGAACTTGAGGAAGTAAAACTCTGATCTTCCAAGTACGTACCTGGGGGCCTCTAAGAAGCTGCAGGGGATGGGGCACTAGCGCTAACAGCGGCTTGAGGGAAAAGGGAAACAAATGGCAAAGTGAAAGGAAGCACGGCGAGGGGGCGGTGGGGGTTTGGGCAAGACCTTGTGTGCCTGTGTTTGTCTGTGTTCAGCCTTTGATGGTCAACTTCATTAGGCCTTTGAGGAGTGAATCTGTGATATCAAGAGTGCCTTCCCCATATCTGAACTTCAACCTGAGAGCAAATTACAGTGGCATACGCACAGGGACACACATAGTACACACGCACAGTCACACATAGTACACGCACAGTCACCCTCAGAATGGCACGTGTGCGAGGCTTCGACACACAGGGGTGATGCGTTCAGCAGAGCCGAGATGTAGAGCTCGAGGAGCCAGTGCAGGGAGCTTCTCCTCCTTCCTGGAGTGTGGACCCTTCCTCCTTGACCTGGTCAGAACTCTACTCTTGACCCTCGAGAATGCCCCGAAATGTAATGGGAGCTGGGGGCTTGTCAGCCCCTGCGTAGCCACATCATGGAAAAGTGTAAATTGAGAGGAAATGACCCAACCGTTCAAAATACACGGACAGCCATGTAGTCAGACCTACCTTCAGACCATGGATGATTTACTGAAACAGCAAAGCGTAACCAGCAAAAGGCAAAAGCAAATTAATAGATTCTCATAGAAATTAGAAACTTTTGATCATCAAAAGGTGAAAAGACAAGCTACCCACTGGGAAAAAGTCTCCGGAAACCATCTATGCAACAAGTCTGATAACCAATAGCAATGGGTGTGCATCTGTGTAAAACTCCAACCACCCAACAACAAAAAGACAAAGACCTCAATCGCAAAACGGACAATCGGCATGAACAGACATTTCCCCAAAGAGGACAAAGGGCCACCAGATACACAAAAAGGCAGTCAGCCTCCCCAACCATCAGTGAGAGGCAAATTAAAACCACAAGGAGGTGCCACTCACACCCACTCAGATGACCCCAGGGGCCCTGCTGGAGGGGTGGGATATGCATGGAGCTGCCACAGAAGGGCCATCTGGGGCTCCGCAGGAGAAGATGAGGCTGTCTGCTCCCATAAAAAGTTAACGTCTCCAGACCCAGAGGAGCAGTCCTCCTCTGTCCTATAAGTTGGGTGACCTGCGGGGCAGTGGGAGCTGGCTCGACTAAGGTATGGATGGCTAAGATTTAAAACACAACCCCCAAACTGAGCATCACAAGTGCTTATGGGGAAATATGTGGGGAAATGGGAGCCCTTGCCCACTGCTGATGGGAATGCCAAGTGGTAGAGCCATTGCGGAACACGGCATGGTGGTTTCTCAGGAACCACAACCGGGAACCACCATGTGACCCAGTAACTCACCTCCTAGATATAAACCCCCAAAGACTCGAAAGCAGAGACCCAGAGACTTGTACGTCCATGTGCATTGCAACACTCTTCACATAGCCAAGAGGTGGAAGCAGCCTAAGTGCCCAGCAACAGGTGACTGGATAAGCAAAGCGTGGTCCCTACTTGCCTCGGGAAATCGCTCAGGCAGCAGGATAATTGAAGTCTTGACACTAGTTCCAATATGGCTAGAGCTAGAAGACATGACACTAAGGGAAGTAAGTCTACCACAAAAAGACAAATATAACATGACTTATAGAAAAAACAAATGTACAGACAGGCAAGTTTATTAGT
>NW_022111310.1:24846356-24847794 GCF_000313985.2 Echinops telfairi
CAGGGGTCTCCACACGGCTGCTCCAGCACCCAGGGCTGCATCGGGGTAAGTCCATGTGGGAACTGGCTAAGGCAGCTGCACCCTGGTCCGACCATCAGAAAGCATGAGACCCGAGAACCAGAAAGGTGAGGCTCACTGAGCCATTTATGGCTCTGCCCTTTAATTAATCCCACATGTGTTTATCGGTCAAGTTGGCCCAATAAACCTTAACTATCTCACTGTCCATAAGTTTTACACCTCTAAAAAAGGTCAACTGGCAAAAGTTGTGTGATGGAAACATGTACACACTGACGAAAAAGAAAAAAATAGCTTCTGAGGCTGCATATGAACAACCAAGCCCCTCGTGGGATTTGGCTTCTTGGTTTAGAAGTGTACGGTCATGCATACGGGGCATGTCAGTTAACAGCATGTTGAGTGTTTCCGCTCTACCTCCTAGTTTGTGGTGGAGTGCCTGGGGTCTGGAAAGCTTGTCCATGGCCATCCAAGACCCAACCCTGGGTCTCTGTTCACCTGGAGCCACAAAGGAAGAGAGAGTGTCAGAAATGGAGGGAGGGTATGGAATGGGCGGTGAGCTGCCTCCATGAGACCAGAAGAACTGGATGGTGTCTGGTTACCACTACTAACCATTTGGGTTAAAGATTCTGAGGAAGAATCCTGGTCAAAAGAGGGCAAATACAGAACAGAATCTCTAATTCTCATCGGCCCTGGAATTCCTGGAGCCATGAACTCTAGATAAACCCCTGAAACTATTGCCCTGAGATAATATTTAAATCTTAAACCAAAAAATAGTCCCAGAAATATTCTAAAAACTAAATAATAGTTGCACATAACTCGTGAAAAGTCACTGCCTTGAGCATTAAGCTCGTTTAAGAATAATCTAAACTAAAGATAAAAATCAACTTGGAGGGGGGAGCACGGAGGGAGGGGGGAAATGAGGAGCTGATACCAAGGGCTCAAGTAGAAGGCAAATGTTTTGAGAATGATGATGGCAACAAATGTGCTTGATACAATGGATGGATGGATGGATTGTGATAAGAGTTGTACGAGCCCTCAATATAAGGAATTTTTTAAAAAACCACCTTGCTGCCATGGAGTTACTTAGTCAGAGTGCATAACTCTTAACCCAAACAACAAACCCGTACTCACTGCCCTCAAATTGAGTCTGACTCCCGGTGACCCTGTGGGACAGAGCAGGCCTGCCCCTGTGCGCTTCTGCGGCTGTCCATCTCTGGGGGAGCAGAAAACCGCATCTTGCTCTCTGGGTGTGACTGGTGGGCATCGACCACTGATCTTGTGGTTAGCAGCCCAATTCGTGACTCACTCCTCCTCCAGGGCTCCTAAGAACTGCCTATGTGGGGTCAAGTTGACAAACCCACTTGATACCCTTGGTAGGAGCACACAGGACAATACATATATGTCAGCGGGGAAGGAATAGCTC
>NW_022111310.1:24848748-24850355 GCF_000313985.2 Echinops telfairi
TTTCAGCGTGTCATTATCCTAATGCTATTCATCTCTAACAGTCGCAGAGTCATGAGAAGGATAAGGAAGGAGAGAAAAAAGGGAGAAGAGAAAAGATGAAAGGAGATAAGGCGGAAAGAAGGGAGAGAGGGAAGGAGATCATGGGTGTCATGGTTAAGTCTCATCTTGTCGGCTCTGTCCCGCGGCAGCCCTCTGGACAACAGAGTGGAGCACCGTTTAGAGCCGCATCGTCCTCACGATGTGTGCGCCCACTGGCGCAGCCACCGAGCCGGTCCATCTTATCAAGGGTCTTCCTCTTTGTCACTGCCCCTCCACTGTACCAGGCATGGCCCTTTCAGGGCCTGGTCCCTTGAACAACGTGTCCAAAGTACGTGAGGTGATGTCTTGCTATCCTTGTTCCGAGCAGCACTCTGATCGTACTTCTTCCAAGACCGGTGTGTTTGCCCTTTTGCCAGTCTGTGGCACTTTCAACATTCCTTGCCAGCACCATGATTCAAGTGCATCCATTCTGCTTTGGTCCCACATTCCCATGCATAGGAGGTGATTGGAAATGCCCGGGGTGGGGGCAGGGGCACCTCCGTCCTCAAGTCACATCTTGCTTTCCCACAGTTTAGAGAGGTCCTGGTGCAGCAGAACCACCGACTGAGCACATTTTCAGAAGGAGACAACAATGTGAGAGGGCCTCTGGGAAGAGTGGGGATGTTCGTGGTGACTACTGACCGGAAGAATGGGAAAGCATCCAGGTTGCTAGGAAATTCAAACCGAAGTGTAGCCAGTGATAAATTCAGGAGAAACGGATGCTCCAGCCTCTGAGAGAGAGATGAAAAAAGAAAGAGAAGAGAAAGGTGGAATGGTGACTTCTTTTTTCTCTCTTTTCAAGGAAGCCCACTTGGAAGAGGCAAAACTCTCCCCCAAAGCTGCCTGCCTCCGTGTGCTGAAAATAGGAAAGTCGTGTCGTGGCAAGGCCCTTATAAGTGGGGAAAGACAGGGGGTGTGAAGAGTAACGGGGGATGTGTTTATTTCTTATTGCTACATGAACAAATTACTAGAAATGTGGTGGTTTCAACAATACAGTTCTCTCTCACACACACACATACACAATTCTGGAGATCAGAAAATCAAAATAGGGCCCACTGGAGCAAACTCAGAGTGTTGGCAGAGCCACCCTCCTGGTGGAGGCTCTCCAGAATGATCCATTGACTAGCTTTTTCCGCCTTCGAGAAGCCACCTGCA
Organism: Echinops telfairi; assembly: GCF_000313985.2. Taxonomy (NCBI): domain Eukaryota; kingdom Metazoa; phylum Chordata; class Mammalia; order Afrosoricida; family Tenrecidae; genus Echinops; species Echinops telfairi. The sequence continues at coordinate 24,849,982 of NW_022111310.1, forward strand.
CTCCTTGGCCCGTGCCTCCTTCCTGCAGCATCAAAGACAGCTGCACAGCATCTTCAGCTCTCTCTCCAAATTCATGCTCTGTATGCATCCTCCTTCCATTTTGCTTTCCTTCGGCTCATCTAGAGAATGCAGAATCATCTTCTCTGTCTAAGGTCATCTGATTAACAACCCTAGTTTCACCTACAACCTTAATCCCCCTTTGATGTGTAATTTAGCACATTCACAGGTTTCCCTGGGCTAGAACATGGCTCTCTTTTGGGGGCCATGATTCTGCCTCCCATGGTGCGGTCGGTGCCACCCTAGCAAACCTCTGGGGAGCACTGGGGAAGGGCTGTGACATAGACAAGACTGTTATAAAGGACAAGGCTTGTGGC
>NW_022111310.1:24851033-24853493 GCF_000313985.2 Echinops telfairi
ATCTGACACATAGAGACTCCATAGGACGGAGTTGAACTGCTCCTTAGGGTTTCTGCCACTGCATATTGTTACGGGGGCAGACCTCTTTCTCCCGTGGAGCAGCTGGTGGGGCTGACTTGCTGATCTGGTGGTTGGCCCACTGTGCTCTCAGGGCTCTTTTATTAGATTATAGGTCCCCAGATGCCAGACCTAGTGCCTGCCCTCAATAGATTCCATTGAGAGGAGACACCTGCATTTGTTTAGGCAATGAGACTTCGCAGCGTAGGACTTACAGGTCAAGAACCTGGGGAGCTGTGGGAGATCGTAGGACTAACACCAAACCCTCTTCTCCCCAACTGCTCCAGAGACTGCTTTTCAGAGAACAGGGCATCACAGTGAGATGTTGGACCAACGTGGGCATTGTCCACACAAAGCGGTTAGGAAAGCCATCCTGAGGAAAGGAAGCAGCTTGGGCAAAGACCAAGAGATGAAGAGAGAATACAGAGTAATTTAGAAACGGCAAGGAGTGGGGAAAGCTAGAGAACGTGCTGGATTGCGGCAGGAACCAGACCCTCGAGGACCCTGCATGACCCTTATGGCCCCGACGCCCCGAGAGGCCAGTGGCCTGATCCAACCAGTGCATTCTCTAAAGGGCATCGGGCGGTTCAGAGAGCAAGGCGAAAATCCAAGAGCTGGCTTGGGTGACTGCGGCTGGAAGTCTGAATTAAGAGATGGCAGGGGTACAGCACGTTGCTGTCAGGTGCCGTTGAGTCTCTTCCGACTCACAGTGCTCCTGTTATGTCCAACAGAAGGACACACGGCCCAGGCCTGCGCCATCCACAGGGTGTTCGTATGTTAGAGCCCATTGGGGCAGCGACTGCGTCAATCCACCTTACTGAGAGCCTTCCTCTTTTTCCTGGCCCTCTGCTTTACCAAGCAGGGTGTCCTTTCCCAGGGACTGATCTCTTGACAACAGGTCCAGAGTACACGAATGCTAGTCTCCATGTCCTCACTTGGGCTGCACCCCTCCGAGACAGACTGGTTTGTTCTGTGGGAAGTCCACGGTACTGTGAATACTCTTCGCTAGCACCGTCATTCACATGCATCCGAAGAAGGCATCAGGTGTCCACTGCTGAGGAGTTGACCACTGAAAACCTTATGAAGGGCAGGGGAACGCGGTCAGACGCTGCAAAGATTAGCTGGAAAGACACTGAAGACGGAGTTTGCAGGGTTTGGAGGTCGCATTGTTGAGGGGAGGCAGGCGAAGATATTTGGGGTAAAACACTTCTACCTGGTTTGGTTAGAAGGGAGTGCCAGTCATCAAGATGCTGAACACAAAGGCTACTTGATGGCAAATAGAATGAGTTAGGTGCCAAGCCACAGGCAAGCTCTTACTAGCTGGGTGACCTTAGGATGCCACTGCTTAACCTCTCTGAACCAAGTTTCCTCCTTCCTCAAATGGCCGTAAGTATCTGCTGCCCTGGAGGTTGTGGGAGGATAAGGTGAGATCATGGATGGTGTGCTAGTCTGAGTGAATGTGTGAGTCTGCGTAGACTAGAGAAACAAATCCATGGACACACATATTGTATAAGAAAGGGATGTATATACAATAGCAACTGAACATGGATAACACATCCCAGCCCAGGTCAGATCAAGTCCATAAGTCTGATAATAGCTCATATGTCCGATAGCAATCTATAAAGTCCTCTTCAGACTCACGAGACAAATGCAATGATGCTGAATATAGAAGATCACAGGCCAGTGGGTAGAAAGTCTTTGGATCCAGTGGCATTGGAAACATCTCAGTGCTGGCAGGGGTCTCTGCATCAGGGTGAGTCCATGTGTCTTGTCAACTGCTATGTCTCCCCAGGTATGGCTGAGAGGGAAGTGTCTCCCACCTCCAAGGAACAAGTACCAGATTTCCCAGAATTCTCAGGAGGCCATGCCCACACAGAAATCTTATTGGCTATCTCCAAATTGACAGCCTAGACTCCAACCCTACACTCTTAATCCTTAAATTGACACCAGATTAGGTGACTACCACAGTGGACTAGAGAAACAAATTCATAGACACTCATATGTGTATAAGAAAGAGGTTTAAAGCAGCCATCTAGCTGAAAAGCAACAAAGCCCACCAGCCTGTGTGATCACAAGGTGTCGAAGGGATCAGGTATCAGGCATCAAAGAACAAAAAAACAAATCATTGTGAATGAGGGGGAGTGCAGAGTGGGGACCCAAGACCCATCTGTAGGCAACTATACATCCCCTTACAGAAGGGTCCGGGGAGGAGATGAGCCAGCCAGGGTGCAGTGTAGCAATGATGAAACATACAACGTTCCTCTATTTCTTAAATGCTTCCTCCTCCCACCCCCAACTATCATGATCCCAATTCTACCTTATAAATCAGGCTAGACCAGAGGACATACACTAGTACAGATAGGAACTGGAAACACAGGGAATCCAGAACAGATGATCCCTTCA
>NW_022111310.1:24854442-24855775 GCF_000313985.2 Echinops telfairi
TTTAGCCACAATTGAGTGGAGCAGGGGTCTGTCCTGACCAGCCCATCACCCCGTGTTAGGGAGCCTCCTTGCTGGGGAGAGGCTATGACTCAGAAAGCCAGGATAGTCTGGTCCAGGCCTCGGTATCCAATCCCTCTGGGTAGGCAAGGTTCTTGCCATGTGTGAACTAACAAGGGTTTGCATCATGGGCTATTAAGTCACCGCTACCCAGACCCCTACCTGGCATGCCTAAGTGCCTGTCACTCCAGATATACAGCAGACAGTAAAGAAGGCTGATGTTGGCATGGGAAAAAGTGGCTAGGTAGTCATCAGTTCCCGTTTTCCATTCTAGACACATTTGTGGTTCTCCACCCCCAGCACAAGTTGGGTGGTACTCTGGACACATGATCAGCCTCACAACATGCAGCGACTAACCCAGCAGACCAGCACATTCAAACCCACAAGGTCCTCCGTGGAACTAGAAGGGCTGGGTTCCCATCACCAATGTACAGAACAGGAAAATGAGGCCCCAGAAGGGAATAACGGGACCAAAGACACAGAATTAAGGAAGCCACAACGCTCAGCCTTGAATCTGGGAGGTGGTCTTGCCTTTGTGCGCATGCGTTCATCCATTCACGTTTGACTCCACGCCAATATGTGAGAACAATTCCAAAGTGTCATCTACAGAAGTGGCTCTTCCTTGCATGTGAGAGGAAGGGCACTGTGGGATCGTGCTAGAAGGAAGACTGACTCGGCACTCAAGGTCCAGAATCTACCTCTTCCCACACAGGTGAACTTAGGCGAGACAGTCCACCTCACGGAGCCTCCGTGTCCTCATCTGTAAGATGGGCAGGCTATGCGCACACACCGCCATGCTTTGTGAAAAGAATTAAATAAGAGTAAGTGTGGGGAGTATCTAAGAAGGTGCCTGATGCGTTATTGGCACTCGGTACCAATGTGTTGGTGAATATAATTCAGACAGAGCTTCATGGGGAAAGTGACTCTTGAACTTGGTAAAGGAAGAATCACCATTTCATATTAGTCTGAAGTCTAGAGAGAAATTATCTTCCCCCAAGACCAAATGTCTCTGGGGAGCAACTTGTGGTTCACTGAATAATTGAACTCACTCCCCACTGCCATGACAACAGAGGAGCCGTGGCTTAGCTAATTACAAAGGGGGGACGGTTCTCTGGAGGGAGCTAAGCAGTGGATACTCTGCAGGGAGCTCTTCTTCTTTTTAATCATTTTATTGGGGGCTCATGCAACTCCTATCACAGTCCATACACCCACCCATTGTGTCAAGCACATTTGTACATTCATTGCCCTCATCATTCTCAAAACATTTGCTCTCCAC
>NW_022111310.1:24859179-24867797 GCF_000313985.2 Echinops telfairi
ACTGACTCAGCTTTCCTCCTGCAGTCGGCATCATTGCCTCTGTTTTGTGAGGTGGAGGACTTTGTGGACTGGTGTTGGGTCAATGGGTTAATTTTGGACTTGTGGGCTTGGGCAGCTTTGGGTTGGGATGTTTTCGTGATGCACACTTTCTTTACATAAAACTCTCTTATACATGGGTTGCTGTGGATTTGTTTCTCCAAAGAACCTAGACTGATACAATGAGACGTGGTCTGGTCCTGTGGCACCCTCACAATGATCCTGAGATCATTGTTGCAACCAGGGTGCCCATCCAACTCATGAAGGGTCATTTTCTTTATCGCCGACTGTCCACTTCACCGAGCATGAGGTTGTTTTCCAGCAACTGGTCTTTCCTGACCACATGCCCAAGGTGCTTGAGGATGCTTCAACAGCCTTCTAAGGAGCATTAGCTCCACCTCTTCCAAGACGGATTTGTGTGTTCTTTTGACAGTCCACAGGACTTTCAACATTCTGTTCCAGGACCATAATTCAAATGCATCAATTCTTCTTCGGTTCTTCCTTATTCATTGTCCAATTTTCACATGCAAATGCTTAGATCCACAATCAATGTTCATGGAAGCAGCAGTCAAGAGATCAAATGATGCTTTGCATTGGGTGAATCTGCTGCACATGACCTCTTTAGAGTATTGAAAAGCAAGAGTCTTACTTTGAAGACTAAGGTACGCCTGACCCAAGTCATAGTATTTTCAGTTGCTTCATATGCATGTGAAAGTTGCACATTAGATAAGGAAGATTGAAGAAGAACCCATGCATTTGAATTATGATGCTGGGAGAGAATATTAAAAGTACCATGGACTGCCAAAAGAAAAAACTTGATCTGTCATGGAAGAAATATGCCCAGAATGTTCCTTAGAGGCAAGGATGGTGAGGCTTAATCTAACACACTCGAGACACGTTGTCAGGAGAGCTCAGTCCCTGGAGAAGGACATGTGTGATAAAGTGGAAGGGCAGTGAAAATGTAGAAGATCCTTGGTGAGATGGACGGACACAGTGGCTGCAACAATGGGCTCAAACATAACAGCAATTGTGAGGATGGCGCAGGACGGGGCAGTGTTTCATTCCACTGAGTCAGAACCCACAGGAAGGCACCTAACAAAACAACAACGAGATGATTGACAACACCACGGCTTGAGTTAGGGACACCGTAGACCTCACAGTGACGGCTTTGCCCTTAACGATTTACAGAGGTCTTTGGAAGCAGATTCGCCTAAGGCAATGTGTCATCAGCATTGACTGTGGATCAAATAAAATTAAAACCTTAATAACGTCAACCTTTTTTCCATTTATCATGATGCTTCTTATTAGCCTAGTTTTGAAGAGTTTTGCTTCCTTTAGATGGAGGTGGAATCCATACTGAATGCTCTTCTCTTTGATCTTCATCAGGAAATGTTTCAGCTCTGCTTTCAGCAAGCAAGGTTATGTCGTCTGCATGTTGGCCATTGTTAGTGAATCTTCTCCCCTCTTGAAGCCATGTTCTTCTTTATATACCAATCCAGTTTCTCGGGTGATTTGCTCAGCATACAGATTGAATAAGTATGCCTTTGAATTATGTTGTTGGCAAAGAACATTGAATTACCATGAAGTGCCAAGACACAGCCATGACACACACCTTTCCTGACTTTAAAAAAGCACAGTTTTCCCTTGTTCTGTTCTAAAGAGTGCCTCTTGGTCTACGTGCAGGTTTCCCATGAGTACAAGTTAATGCTCTGGAGTCTCTCTTCTTCCCAGTGTTATCAATGATCTGTGATGACCCACCGTCTAATGCCTTCCCATAGCCAATAAAACACAGGTAAGCATTTTCTGGTATTATCTGCTTTCAGTCAGGATCCATCTGACATCCACCATGATATTCCTCATTCCATGGCCTCTTCTGAATCTAGTTTAAGTTCCTGGCAGTTTCCTGTTGCAAAAAGCATCAACCACTTTTTAAATTATCTTCCCCCAAAATTTAGCTTGTGAGTGATGTTAGTGATATTGTAGGACAACTTCTACATTCTGGTGAATCCTCTCTCTTTGGAATGGGCACAACTATGGATCTTTTCCAGTTCGTTCACTGGGTAGCTAGCTTCCAAATTTCCTGACCTAGATGAGGGAACACTTCTGGCATTGTGTTCTTTTGTGGAAGCTTCTCAGTTGGTGTGCTGTCAATTACTGAAGCCTTGCTGTTTGTCAAGGCCTTCAGTGAAGTTTGGACTTCTTCCTTCAATACTATTGGTTCTTGAACATATGCTAGTTTTCTAAATGGTTGACCAGTGGCCAACTTTTTTTTTCCACAATGACTCTGTGTGTTCCTTCTATCTTCTTTTGATTATTTCTGCATTGCTTAATATTTTGCCCATAGAATCCTTCCATACTGAAACTCTAAGCATGAGTTTTTTCTATCTCTTTAATGAATTTTTGCTTTCTTCATGTATGTGGTCTTAATATCATCACACTGGTCATCTGTTCATTGATCATGAGTGTCCAATGTGCCAAAATTCTTGAGACGGTCTCTACACTCAGGTGAGATATACTCTGGTGGTGCTTTGACTTTCATAGACTTGTTTTGAATTTTCTTCAGCTTCAACTTGAGTTGCATATTCCCACAATTGGCTCCTTAACAGACACTTGTCCTGTCTGATGATCCTGAGCTTCTCCACAGTCTCCTCTACACATATAGTCTATTTGAATTCCATATATTCCATCTGGAATGGTCCACATGTATAGTGTCTGTGTATGTTATTGAAAAAAGGTCTTTGCAATGAATAAGCTGTTGGTCTTTCAAAATTCTATCATGCTATGTCTATCATATTATCTCTATCATATTTGACAAACTGACAGATGAGGCAAGAAGAGTATAACTGGGGCATTTAACTTACTTCTCTAGTAGAATGTGAGCAAAAGTTGTGGTGCCCCTGTGAGCACTTTCTGAGCAGAAACTTTAAGAGTTGTGTGGTTTACCCAAGTCTCTTTTCCATCTGTCCTGAGACGAGAAGTGCCCTAAATAGGCACTGTTCCTTCAGGTTTGATATACCTGAATGATAAGCAAGAAATCCGCGTTTATTGCAAGTCGCTATGGTTTGGATGGAGTACAACCGGACTGCTCCTCCGAGGCAAAGACAATGAGACTTCATCCCACGTACATTGAACATGAGAGACTAGTCCCTGGAGAAGGACATCCTACTTGGTAACATAGAGGGGCAATGAAAAAGAGGTAGACCCTTGACAAGACGGAGCGACACAGTGGCTGCCATGAGGAGCTCAATGGGAACGTGTGTTGGGGGAGGGTGGGCAGGACTGGACAGTGTTTGAGTCACGGAGAGTCAAGGCTGATGCCACAGCACCTCGCAACAGCCACAGACACAAGGCTTGGGCATGATTTGCTACATAACTTAAACGATCCGTACGGATAAAGAAAGTGGTATTGAAAGTGATGTGAAACAGCCAAACAAAATACTAATAAGCAAAAAAAATTTTTTAAATAAATACAACACCTAGAATACATGACATGTACCTCAAAGCCTAGCAGGAAGTGGGGAGTCTTACTGGAAAGACGGCGGTTCATGATACACAGTAGTGTGGCATTCCATCACACAATAAACGAGAAGGCACAATATGCCCGATGAGCTTGGGGATGAGGCCAGTGATGAGAGCACTGTTTGATTGCCATTGGTTGCACTTGGCACACTGTTACTGCCGGGGTGAGGGACCATCTAGTCACTCCGCCTCATGGGGACGCTGTGGAGAGATAACAGGACCATCCTCACCGTTGTTATGTCTGAGCCCAGGGTTGCAGACACTGTGCCCATCAATCCCTGTCCTATTGGGTTTTCACTGACCTGCTACACAGGACACACGGGTTCCTCAGAGACGATTTGGCCACTTTGAAGGCAGGCAGGAAAGAGACCATCCGAAACCCCAGCATTGGCATGAAGGGCAGAGGTTTTCCATCTGCAGCTGGTAATAGAGAAAAACGGAGAAGGCCTTTTAAAGAGAAGGCTGATTAAAACTCAACCTACTGGTTAAAGAGCCGATCACAATGGTGACCCTAACAGCTTTTGTTAAAATTTCTGAATTGACTAAGGTGGCACCCAGGAGTAATTCCTTTCATTGCAGAAAACGGCTCTGGGAAAAGAGATGACCAGTGAGGCTCTTTCACAGAAGGCTGAGAATCTAGAGCACCTGCAATTAAGACAAGGAAGAGCCCTGTCTTTAAAAAACAAAACAGAACAAAAACCTGTAGGTGTGGCTAATGGTGTGTGTAGCTGACTGGGACTAAGCAGATGAGAAACTAATGAAAATGTTGAGAATTGGCGTGGCAACGGGGCCGCCAATCCGTATTCAACGACATCGGCTGTTCAGGTATGAAATAACCCGCACAGCGGCTGCCAGCCCTCCGTGGGCAAGAAGCAGGCTTAGAAGGTTCCTTTCCCAATGCCTCTTCCAAATATAGCCAAAGATGATGACGCAAAGGGAAGATTCCCCTCGCAGGTGGGGGACCACTCCCCAGGAAAAGAGCCAGCGTCTCAATCAGGTAATGAGTCCCGGTGGTAACAGCTTTCCAAGGCGCTCTGATGGCTCAATGGTTAAGCGTTCGGCTGCTAACTCACCACACAGATGGCGAGAGTACACGATGACCGTCGTTTCCATGAAGATCACAGCGCTGGAACCCCTTTGGGGCACTGTTCCCTTGCCCTCTAGGGTCGCTGTGAGCTGGAATGCAGGAGGAGGCAAAGCCTAAGTAAGCATCATCCCAACAAGTCCTGGGGACCGCTACGGACCAGGGACTAGGCGCGCCTCCCGGGCGCCCCCTTGCCAAGGAGGGGTGTGTACTGCAACCATCTGGTCCCCAGTCAAGCTTATGCGATGAAGACGTGAGGGGCCTAATGGCTGAGACCAGAGAGAAGATCATGACAGACCAGCTTCCTACCGTTTCTGCTCAGAAGCAGCACACATCACTCACCCCATATTTCATCTGCCAGAGAAAATCTCACGGTCAAGCCTGATGAAAAGGAGGCTGGACAGGAGGAGGTGGGTAGAAAGATGCATGGTGCAAAGATGAGGCTGTCTCCTTCGGGAAAGATTCCCAGCCTCAAAGACGGTCATTATGGGTGCCAGTGGGTTTGATGGCAGTGGGTTATTACTGTCATTCGCCCCCCACATGAGCTCCAAGCCTGCGCGTGGCCTCAGCACCAAAGCCGCGAAAGGCAGGGAGAAATCGAGTGGACATGACCTGGCCTGGGCCTTGGAGCAGGTTTCTTCCTAATGAACGAATAATAAACATCCCACGAAATCTTAAATGGATAGAGGAGTTAATTATAAGAATTTCATTTTCAGAAGCAAAAGCTGCTTTTATACAATTACAGTGAGGCAACTTTTAATTAACTTTGGAAACTTTCTTTTGCTTGGGAAATCTAATTAAAAATACTTAGGGAACTATTAGCATAAAACAAGGTTCAGGAGGGGACCTTGGAATAATAGTGGGGAACGTATGGAAACGAGGCCAAGAAGTGTGTCGGTGGGGAGGTCATTCCTGTCCCTCTCGTCCACACGCTCAGAACACCCAAGAGAGGCACAGCCACCTGGCTCTGTGGATTAGCTAAGCCAGGGGGCTTGGAGCACCGTCTGCTTCGTTTCTTGATTCTGGGACTCTAAGGAGCCCTGGTGGTGCAGGGCTTAAGCCTTCGGCTGCTAACCAGGGGTTAGAACCCGTCAGCCACTGTGCAGGAGAAAGAGGTGGCAGTTGGCGTCTGTCAGGGCTACAGCCTGGGGAACCCTAAGGAGCAGCTCTGCTTTGCCCTCTCAGGTCACTGCTGCTGCTGTTAGCCGCAGTCCGGTCGGTTCCGAATCACAGCAGCCCTGTGTACAAGAGAGGGAAGCACCACACGCCCTGCACCGTCCTCACGGTTGGTGGGTTGGAGCCCATTGCTGCAGCCATTGTGTGCATCCCTGTCCTGAAGGGCCGTCCTCTCTTTCACCGCCCCTCCACTTCAACCAACCATGCCGTCCTTCTCCAGGGACTAGTCCCTCCTGACAACATGTCCTGAGATGAAGTCTCACCTGGGTCTCTAGGAGTCAGGTTGGGCCTCCGAAATTGAACTCACTTCCCCCGGTGAGAGCAGGCAGAGTAGAGACAAGGTTGGCTGGGTGCATGTCCGGGGCTTTGAGATTTAAGAGGGTGGGGACCCATTGTCTCTATGTCTCAGAAACATGTTTGTGAATCAGACCCCGTGGCTTTCTACTGAAAGACTTTTGAAACATTCTCTCGTGTGCCTGTGAGTCCCCCAGCCCACCGGGCCTCACGTTTGCCCACAGGGCTTCTAAAGATAGCAGCTGCCCCCCATACTGGAACGGAAGGTTGTACAGGGGAGCGAAGTCAGGAGGAACTTCAATGCTACACTGACCCCCTGTGGACATCACAGAGGCAGTCACTGCTCCACCTAAAGGGCCCCCACCCTGCCCACCCTCCTCCCAACTAGACACTCCTGACAGCAGTCTGGACCCTCTCCAGAGGAGCCACCCACCAGTGGACGCCACCAGGCAAAACTGTCTGCACCCTGGGGACCCCCACCAAGGTCAGGCAGGGAGGAAAGCAGGGGTCATGCTCCTCATGGAGGAGGGGTGGCCCCTCGCCCCTCGCCCCCATGTCCTGTGTCAGGGAACTGGTTCATGCTCACACAAATCAAGTCACCGGGGAGTGAATCCCCGGATGTCAGTGGCTGGGCTGTCAATCAATTTTACCCCCACGTATGTAGGGGTCTCTTGCTGGAGGAGGACCGCTTCTGGGATGTGGCCAGAGGTGGGTGAGTTGTTAGTGGCCAGTGCCCGGGATGGATGGGGAGTGCTCGCTTCTTACCCGCCTCTCCCGAAGAGACTTGCTGACATCACGCTCAGATGGAAGCAGCAGGCAATCCCACCCATGTAAGGATACAGGCCAATACAGTCCCAGGACAGGCAGCTGGATCTCATCCATGGGCTCTCTTTACTCACGTGGAGGGCCCTATAAACTGCACGTGACGCAGAGGGTTTTGTCCCTGGGGACTGTAAATGGTTAAGCGATAAATGCTCAGGTTGGTAGTTCAAACGCAGCCAGATGTGCCGAGGAAGAAGGCCTGGTAATCTGCTTCTGAAAGGTCACGACCTTGAAATCCCACGGGAACCCTCTGCTCTGTACATCATGGGGTTGCAGGAGTTCAAATCCACCCCATGGCAACCAGCGTTTTCCTTCCACTTCAGAGTGTCTGGGGAGGGTACGAGTCGGACGCGCAGTGTGCACGTGTTCGGTGTGCACATGTTCGTGAATGCACTTGCGTGCAACTGTGCATCTGCACTTACATTTGGTGGGCAGTTTTGAACATGTTTATGGCTTTATGCCACTGTTTACATGTGCGGGGCTACAGTTGCCAACTTGGGGGTGTGATGTGCGCCACGGTGTCCATTGGTGTGGGTTGTCCAGGGTCTGTTACTGTCGAGGCAGGGAACATGAACTTCAAAGTGCCATCCGGACCACAGGGTGCTCTCTCTGTGGCCTGGGAGCAGGGAGAGACCATGGGAGGCTCTCGATCTGAAGTCTGGCCCTGAAACTGTGTTCCAGTTCACCCCTCACCAACTGGGGACCTTGGGCAGGTGGCTTTAGCACCGTTTGCCTCAGTTTACCCAGCTCTGAAGTGGAGGTGACAGTCAAGCGGGCCCTGCAGATTAAACAATGTGTCTAGCACACGCGTGCAGGACATGGTCAGCTCTCATTCTGAGCTTCAAGCTTGCCAGGCCTTTGCTCACACGGGTCCATCCGCCTGGCTGGCCTTCTCCCTCCAGGCGCCACACCAGCCCTCCATTAAATAGCCAAGCACCCCCAATATGGACACGCTCTGTGAGCCAGGGACAAGCCCAGGGCACCTGTCCTCAGCACTGCGCCAGGGGGAGACTGAAAACCGCTGAAGAGAACCTGAGATGCCAGGCCACGTGCATAAGCTGTGAGATGCCAGGGGGCCTCTCTCTCCGAGGTGACAGGAGGTCTTCCTGGTGGAGGTGCTATCTAAGCCACCATTCAAAGATAAGAGGCATGGGCTGGAGGCACAGAGGGAGGGCAGAGGGCCCAGAAGAGGGCTGGTCATGCAGCGGGAGGAAGAGAAGGCTTTAGGGGAGGGATGGTGGGGAGGGTGTTCTGACTGGAGCGGAGGTGATGGAAAGGGTGGGCAGAGAGGACACTGGGCCTGTGGCCCCAACAGGCCAGGGATGGCAGGAAAGGGAGCAGAGCACACACTGGTTTAGCAAAGGCCTTTCAGAAGCAGAGAGGGGTGAAGGAGGGACCAGGGAGTGCATACTGGATACCCTGCTGCATTATTCTCCACAGCTCACACACAGGTTTCGTGACACATTTCCTCCTCACCACGTGCCAACGATGGCGGCCCTGTGCTATGATCGCCAGGAGTCCTGGTGGCATAGTGGTTCTATAGGGTCAGCAGTTGGAACCACAAGAGAAATACGGGGCTTTCTACCATGCCCCCCTACCCCACCCACCCACAGAGTTATAGTCTCAGAAAACCACAAGGCAGTTCTACCCTGTTAGATAGAATCACTGAGTTGGCAGTGAGTTTGGG